>NW_026853330.1:0-72233 GCF_026571515.1 Ruditapes philippinarum
AAAAAAATTTTCATGAACATAAGTATACATTGTGTACAAGTGCATTCAGATGATCCTATAATCATCTTACTTGATATCCTAACAAAGGTTCATCTGCTGATTAAATTATTAGGCATATGAATGAAAAACCATTATTCTACAGTTGTATGTCCTGAAGTTTAAAGCCTGTTTCCATTTTCTAGACATATGCATAAATTTATTAGGAGGATTAAGCATATGCACTTACATACAGTAACACTGATAATTTCCACTGATTTTTAGTCTATTTTAATCATGATGATAACGCTTTATAAGAAATTCGTGCTTTATTTATAGGCGGGGCTAAATATGCAAAGTGTACTCTTACTCGGTCCCTTTTACCGTTTACCAAATATGACAAACATATAATAGATACTATCTTTTAGCCATACTAAAGTTTATGCTGGCTCCAAGATAAACTTACGCTCGATATATTTTTATTCATATGAATATTATCATTATGATTATTTTTATTATTATAATTTATCTTTATTATTATCATTATTATTATTGTTATTATTTATTTTCACTAACTCAATCGTTCGCTCGTTGTTCGCTCGTATGTTCGTCAGTTTGTTTTTACTAATTCATTTAATGTATGTATTTGATCTAGCAAAGCAAACAGACATTACATGTGATATAAAGTAGAAATCAAACAAAGCATCATTTGACAGCTGACACTGTAAGCTTGCTAGTATGCCCCCATAAGTTATGCTTATAATTACTGGTAACACGTTACGACAAAACAGCCACTATGGCAACAGCCCTATTCACCGCCCATTGAGATGCTCGTTAAGAACATATCATCCGGGAATAGGTTTAAAGCGACGAGAAAAAACTATATTGAACATGCTATTAACTTCTGTTCGGTATAGGAACCAATATTAACGACTTTCTGACATATAGAAACATGACCTTTCCAATTACTTATGAAAAAACAAAGGATATGCCAAGCGTAATAATACCTCGATTCGTCAATCAATTCTTGAATGGAGCAATTTTTTTTCTTAACAGTCTTGCAATAGGCATTTAAGTGTCAAGTAGGGGAAAGAACGATTGTTGCGTTTTTCTACTAAAAGGAATAAAAGAGATTGGGAAAAACCAAGTTTTGTAAAAAGGTATGCATTTGTTTGTTTTATTATTTAGAATTCCGAAGCGAGGATATTACATGTTGATGTTACTGATATCAATATTTGCATGCAGCGCTTTTTGCACGCTCAACATGAAAGAGCGCAGTTTCTGGTAATACATACGTCTTAAAAGCCGATAAAAGCGCGTGCTGAAACGCTGCAAACCGGATGTAAATTTCACAGAAAATTCTCTTAACAAGATCTATAAAAAATTTTTTTTTTAATACAAGATATCAAAACAGAATACTGATACAATTTTAACATGTCTTCTTTAAAATTAAGAAACATTATACAAACAAGTGGTTGTTTTACATTATAAATTTTTTCTTATTACTACACCTTAATATTATATCATTCATTAAAATAAAAGTTGTTTTCCACTATTCACCTTTTTCAGTTTTAAACAAATGTAACAAGGTTCTAGAAAACATAGATTATATATTTGATCATAAATAATTTAACCTTATCGCAATGTTGAAATAAAAATAAAATAAAAAAAAAACAATAAAAAAAAACGAGAAAGCAACGGACCGTTTAAGGTGTCTATATATCAGATTTTTAATGTTTTTTTTTCTTATACGTACATTTACTGTATATTTAATTCATTGAATAATGTTTAACTTGTATTGGCAGAAAACAGAAAACTTATCTTCAATGTTGAAAATGCAGCAAATTTAAGTTCAGACGTTTGGTAATTTATTTACAAATATTATATAATGACAAATCGAACTTCCATAATACTACAAAAAAAGAGCACAGTAAATAAAAATAAAAAATAATAATAAAGAATATCATTTAGATGCTTATAGTGGTATTTAACAGTCTAAGATACATGTATATAATGAAAAACCATTCATGATCAATATTTTCATTTCGTTTATGTCATATCCATATACTTCAATATTACTAAAACGTTTAAATTCTGTTGTAAATTCAATTTTTTTTATTCAAAATAAATGATAAAAAATGATAATATGACTTTTAGTTTTAGTGATATATTTCCATTTGATTAAAAAATGCGATACTTTACCTTTAAAACTTAAAAGTAAATAATTTACAACATGATTGCATGAATATTGAAAAAAATAGCAGATTTTTTAAATCATATATGAAAGAAATATGTTTGTATATTTCTCTTAGAGCGAATGGTGCATTCACGAAATTCTAGCTTAAACATTAACCCATTACTTCATGAGCATTTTGTGAAAAATGGCTGTTTTCATTGAAAAGTCTCCCGTTACAAGTTCAAATTGCTATAATACTATAAAAACTGCTTCAACACTAATCAAACTTGGCACAAATGTTGACTGGACAATTGCACTTGCAACAACATGCTCAGGCTTAAATTTTCTGTTACCATGGCAACGAGGGGACATCTCAAAATTGCCAAAAATCACTATTTTGCGTTGATTTTTTCCATCAAAATTGATTTCAAAGTGCTGCACTTTCTCAATGGATTGAGATAGAGTCAAATGCTTTTCAGCGTTGGTTACACGTTACCTTATGATCAATCTGGGGTCATTTACAGCCTCTCACAAGTCCAAAATTTTTCTTGGCGATGAGGGGGACTCCGCCCCCCCTTCAAACCCCCCAAACAGAAGGGGGCACATCCCCCTTCTGGCAACCCCTGATGTATCTTTTGGTTGGGGGGCCGCGCCGAAAAAGAGGTCACTTTTTTTAACAACATTTCTCAAACAAAAACAAGTGTTTGGGGCCTAAATAAGGTATTTTTTCATCATTTGAGACAACAAAAAGGGGGGGGGGTGAAAAAGGCGTTAAAAGGCGTGTATATGAAGTAATGGGTTAACTGAAAATGATGAAAATACTTGAAATTACCCTAAATCGCGTTTTTTCCTGTTTAAACACGGCCTGTCATATAAATTTGAAGAAAAATTGTTGTTTTGTAGATTTTTTTATTTTTTTCATTAACCCATTACTTCATGAGCATTTTGTGAAAAATGGCTGTTTTCATTGAAAAGTTTCCCGTTACAAGTTCAAATTGCTATAATACTATAAAAACTGCTTCAACACTAATCAAACTTGGCACAAATGTTGACTGGACCATTGTCCTTGCAACAACATGCTCAGGCTTAAATTTTTTGTTACCATGGCAACGAGGGGACATCTCAAAATTGCCAAAAATCACTATTTTGCGTTGATTTTTTCCATCAAAATTGATTTCAAAGTGCTGCAACTTCTCAATGGATTGAGATAGAGTCAAATGCATTTCAGCGTTGGTTACACGTTACCTTATGATCAATCTGGGGTCATTTACAGCCTCTCACAAGTCCAAAATTTTCTTGGCGATGAGGGGGACTCCGCCCCCCTTCAAAACCCCCAAAACAGAAGGGGGCACATTCCCCTTCTGGCAACCCCCTGATGTATCTTTTGGTTGGGGGGCCGCGCCGAAAAAGAGGTCACTTTTTTTAACAACATTTCTCAAACAAAAACAAGTGTTTGGGGCCTAAATAAGGCATTTTTTCATCATTTGAGACAACAAAAAGGGGGGGGGGTGAAAAAGGCGTTAAAAGGCGTGTATATGAAGTAATGGGTTAAAAGCCTACTAAAATAGCAGCATAGACGCTCGTATAATATGATTTAATAATTATGATATAATTTAACTTAATTTATCTTAACTCGTTCAATAAATTCAGTATTGAACCTACACTCATTCAATATCATCTATGTGTTAAAAAGAGAGACATTCTATGATACAACTTTTTCGATAATCGAGTATAAGATAATGGAAACAACATAATTGTACCAATTGTACCAATTTTATGAAATTATTTCATTGGATAAAGCTTTATTCATTTTAACCTACCCTCTTGATAATTTGTGCAATGCAACTGTAAATTTAATTGTATAACATAACATATCACTCGATGGATAAATTACGAATTGTATGAAGATTGTTATCACTAAAAGTAAACATTCTTAAGCAGTGTGTGTAATTTATATCAGTTTAAATTGTGATACTGTCTAGAGAGACAGTGTTGATTGTAAAGTTTTGATATCTAGTAAAGATACCTAAAAGTTAGTGGTTTATAGATTAATTTTGCTATGAAAATAATTATTATGTAACTACTAAACATTTGACTGGTGATTTCTTTATCAATCAAAATTTATCATCTCCAAACATTTGATGATTGTTGATATTATGTATATATGTTTATGTCATACAATGTTCGTTATTTTGCATGTTTTGTGTCCTCATGGGTTTTTAAGCCTATTGGAATAAGATAAAAAATGTTTACTGTCCTCATTCCGAAGAAGTAATACTTATTTTTTTGTGACGTAATAATTATTTTATGTTTCTAAAATAGTGAATATGTGCTACTTAATTACAATTGTGAGACCGCAAAGAAATTATTTAAAAAATTTCAAACTATTTTGTACGTTTATTCTTGCTGATGTAGCCTTTGGTTTCGTTTGCTGATTTTTAACCCTAAGATGGCGGCAACTGATTATATCATATAATGTAACCAGTGCAGACCAAGTCGACCCAAGTCGACATACCCGTGTCATCTCATCATGGTCTGCACAGTTTGCTTTTCAGTCAGCACATATTTTAAAACATGTCTTTAAAATGCTTTGCCCAGTTAAAAAGCATGGATGTGTCTGTTCTAGTTTTAGTTATCATTGTAAGGCCTAGTTATTTTCGTAGAAATAGGAGTTTTAACAAAGTAATCAAATTTTGTTTTTATGTTTCTCATAATAACATGCTTACAGAAAATAATATTTAATGTGTGGTTTAAACTATATCTAACGCATTCATCTTTAGTTCGTGGACATTGCGCCAATGTCCGTTGAAAACGAGCAACAAAGATCGTTGTCAATTAGGCAAACAGAAATATGTAAAGGCGAAAGTAACGAAAAATGTCAGAATCAATAAAATACGATATAATTGTAGATTGAAAACATTAAGCAGTTAAAGTTTTACTATAATTACAATCAAAAGCACTTTACTTCGATATCTTATGAACATGCTTTAGAAAGGGTTACAAATGACGACTGTATTTTCTGTTCTCTTATTATGGATATACTATGCTCATCATTGAGTAAAATATTTAAATCACAGAAAGTTATTGAAATCTGAATATGTCTAATTTGACTAATAGAATGAATAGGCTTTAATGTGAAGTTTTATTTCCTATTACAAGTCAAGTAAAGTTGGTCCTTTTAAAAAATGTGCAAGTTTTTTTAATGACACTCTACATGTATATTCATATTGTAACCACCTTTAATGTGTAGAATTTTAAACATAACATATCTACTTTGTCAGAAGTCATAACATATTTATTTTATATTCACAAAGAGACTGTGTAGAAAATGTCAATATTTTTAATATCAAATTTGAGCATCTATAAGAACGTGAAAAAGATACCGGAAAAAAAATCGTTATCGGCTACGGTGAATATCACATTGGCCATGTCCATAGACTTTGTTGGTATATGACGTCATTAAAGGGCTATTAACCTGGTAATATGATTGAAACAAACGTTATAAAGAATGGTACTAAATTTAAAAGTCTGTTATTAGAAACTAAACGTTAATGGCCCATTTTGCCACAGGAATGATTTTATATTTACTTCTCAAAAGCTTTTATTTTGTGTGCCCTGTTGTAAATTTTAAAAAGCTACTCATTGTCCAGTTACCTTAACCGTCTAATATAGTGATCTACTATTTTGAATAAGAATAAGATAGTACTTTATTTACAATTTACTTCTTAAATTTATGGACCTTAAATGTCTTTACGGTACATATAGTACCAGCCGACCCCCCCCCCCCCCAAAAAAATATCAAAGCAACGTTACGTAAAACAGACATCATTTGTAAATGACAGATTCTGAAAGCATTCCTTCTCTCAAAAATACATGAATAAACTCGAAAGGCGTATTGTTTCACATCAACAGTTTTTAAAATAGAAACAAATTCCGAAAATAGGTGAACTACAAATCCTACGCATTCTGTTTGTTTATTTAGGACTTGCTTGTGCGATGAACCTTGAAAAACACCAAATAAAATATTCTATTGATCACATACCAAAAATAAGAGCTGATTTTAGGGGAAAAACACTTTGTCATTGACTGTCAGAAATTACAATTTTATGCATTCCCATTGGACGAAAAAGTAGGGCAAATACCAATCCGTTAATTACGGTCATATAAAAACGATGAACGATGACAGAAATAGTAGATTTAACCTTGTTGCGCTTATAACAGATAACATACAATTATACATTTGGTAGTCTCTTTATGTATTTTCAAAAAAATATTGAAACTTTGTTACAATCTTGAGGCGTGCTACTTTAACCAATTTTACAATAATTTGATATTGTGTATAATCTTTCATTGAAGATGACGTCATCATCAAAAGGAACATTGTTACTGGTGATCTTAACGCTCACGTGCATAGTTGTGGAAGGTAATGATAGAGATGATTCCAGAAACCGTAATATGTTAAGACGCTACCGTCAACGACAAAGACAGTTTCGGGTGCGTATGTACAGCCACTGTAATAATATTCGTTCATAACCATACCGATTTCAACATGACATGAACCATAACATGAAATGTTGGCTCATTTCAAAATATGTTTGATCTATTTGTAAAGATAATTCATAGGATCGTATAAACTCCATAGGATTGTGTAAACTTTGGTTTGCTTCTGAATTGCATTACAAAAGTTTTGATATATAAGACATTTTCTCTATCTTAATTAAATTTACTTTCAAAATGTTAAGGTTATCTTGACATTTGGCACCATCAAAACAATCATTTTTTTTCTTTTTGGATCCATGTATATTTTTGACCATTTTATAGTTAAATACATCTTTTCAAATTTCATAATAAAACATAAAAGAACGTATAGGTTCAATAACTTGATCTAAACTTTCAATTTTCAACTCTACGAGTTTCCATAATATGTCACTTTTTTGAGAACGCAATTTATTTTAATGATTTGATTTATTATTTCTATATAAATACAAACACTCGACCGAATAAAAATGAATGAAAATGTAACGGGTTTGTCTCATTTGTAAAGTTTTGTTACGTCACATGCCCCTTTGACGCCCATGTTTTGCTGGCACTCAACATCTAAACTTCGAAGTTTTCAAAAACTTAATTATCTAGATTCTATTTTTTACAGAATCGGTTTGAAGCATTACGTAATAATCATATGACTGACCAGGGAACTCTAGATAATTCGACAGAGTGGGTTCGACCATTTATTCCAGACATACCAAGAATGGAGGATATAGACTGTAACATTGAGGTCGAAGTGGTAAGTGTTTGATTATATGGTTTAGTAATATCCATAAATCATCTGCTTTCCTTCCACAACTTTAAATGAACTGTCGTCTATTAAAATGTATGGTTATAACCTACCGGTATAATAACTTAATATCGAATCGGAATAAGAAACGCATTTGGCTCAGTTTAGTTTGCAACTCTATTATTTGATAATATAGTGGATATGCAATATTTAGTATATTGACAATTGGTTTTTGTGTTTTGAAATTTCCTTTATCATATTTATCTGAAAGGGTCATCATGTTTTGTTTATGTAAAATATTGCCCATATGACGTGAATTAACTTTTTTTCAGATTGAGCGTATAGGGGGGAGATGTGTAAGACTAGGTGGAGCAATGCGCCTGGCAGTTTGCCAGTCAGGAATGTACCTGGATGTACAAAGTGAAGAATGTCAGGTTATTTTAGCAGAGAGAGAATCGCTGGAACGACGGCAGCGTCTGAGCCAGGCCGAGGCAACGCAAACAAGTTCGGATGACGCAGAGGCGGCAGAGGGTGACGCCACAACACAATGAATGTTATTTGTGCATAATTTATTTCATTTGTAACATATTGACGGGTATGAAACATATTCAGGTAAACTATTTCTGACATCAACGTTGGCCTTGATGTGATGGTAACACATTAGATATTGTATCATAATATATACATCTGTCATTGTAATGGAGATCCGATGCTGATATATCCTGAAAACTCTCTTGCGTCTAACTGAGACAGACGAAATATGTGAGCAAGATATACTCAACTTGCACAGGACAACAACTTTAGTGTTCAAAATAAAAAGAGTAAATTCGAAATGACAATAATATGTTGTTTATCATTTGTGAAAATGAGTAATCGTTAAAAAGTTTATGACAAATAAACTAAAAAATTTTGTTTCAAGAAAAAAACTAAACATTAGGCTTGATTTCACATTGAAAAAATAATTTAAATTTAAACCCATTTGTATTAAATCTGATGTTGAAATTATTTTAACTACTTTGCATATATTCAAATGAGATCCCGTTACATAAAATAATGTGTATGTAGACGAAAAAGTGGGTGTTCATAAGTTTCTCCCTTTATTTTAAATTAATTTGAAATCAGCTACCGTTTTAAAAAGAAAAAAACAACTACATATTGGATTGTATTGCCATTGACATCTTAATTTTGTCAATGTAAATTTTCATGTACATTTTTAGCTGCCGGCATTGTTTCTAAATCTTGTAATTTGAGGCTGATGTCGCTGTAATAAGTTAGTGAATTAAATTATAATCAGCATAAATTTGTTGTTGTTGTTTCTTTCAAATTATTTCAGATTTACACGTTTTTGTTTGTCTTAACAATTATTGTAATTGATGTCATTCTTATCATGATATTTTCTCTTCTTTCACTTTTTTGTTCAGACCCTTTCAATGCCCATTATGCCCCGAAAATAGCTTTACCTTTACTTCACAAAAGTGTTTTTTAAAATTTTGTGTACCTCTAAAGTTTTCAAAAAGTTGTTCATTGGCCAATTGCCTCAACGTTGCTTTTTGGCAATAGTTATGTGATTTTGTACGGCAGTTAAAATACTACTTTGATCACATTTTGCTACTTCTTTGACAAATTATTTCAGATTCAGCGTTACTTTCTTAAGGTAACAAGCATCTAAAATGTTCTAGAACCATTATTTAGAAATTATAAGATTCATGTTTGTCCTTACCTTTATTTGATTCTGAGGCATAATTTGCCTTTAAACTTGTTCGAATTTTTTATATAAAAAAACAATTCTTTTAGAAAAACGAGTGAGAGGACTCAAAAAATGTTCATACTATTCATAACAATAGCCGGTTGAACCGGGTGATACTCCCCGAATAGGTTTTGGACACAGGAAGGTATACCTCTTGTAGTGTTAGGGTTGTGTCACAGACAAAGTTCAAAGTGAAAAAACAACCCAAATGTTGTGCGCTACACGTCATCTCAATACGCTGATCATTTCTGTGAAATAATTGTAAAATCCAACTTCAAATAAAAAAGTTATAGGCCGGGAACGATTTTGCTGCAAGGTCATGCTGTGACCTTGGCCTTCAAGGTAGCGATCCAAATGTTGCGCGCGACACGTTGTCTAAATATGGTGATCATTTCTGTGAAATAGTTGTAAAATACAACTTCAAATAACAAAGTTATGGGCCAGACACGATTTTGCTGCAAGGTCATGCTGTGACCTTGACCTTCAAGGTAGCGACCCAAATGTTGCGCGTGACAAGTCGTCTCAATATAGTGATCATTTCTGTGAAATAGTTGTAAAATCCAACTTCAAATAACAAAGTTATTGGCCGGACACGATTTTGCTGCAAGGTCATGCTGTGACCTTGACCTTCAAGGTAGCGACCACAATTTGCGCGCGACATGTCGACACAATATGATGATCATTTCTGTGAAATAGTTGTAAAATCCGACTCCAAATAACAAAGTTATGGGCCAGACACGATTTTGTTGCAAGGTCATGCTTTGACCTTGACCTTCAAGCTAGCGACCCAAATGTTGCGCTCGACACATCGTCTCAATATGGTGATCATTTTTGTTAAATAATTGAAAAATCTGACTTCAGATAAAGAAGTTATGGTCCGGACACGATTTTGCTGCAAGGTCATGCTGTGACCTTGACCTTCAAGGTAGCGACCGACATGTTGCGCGCGACACGTCGTCTCAATATGGTGATCATTTCTGTGAAATAGTTGTAAAATCCGACTTCTAATAACAAAGTTATGGGCCGAACACGAATTCGGGACGTCCGTACGTACTTACGGAAGGAAGGACTGACGGACGGACGGACGGACAACCCGACGACTATATGCTCCCCCGAAATTTTTCGGGGAGCATAATAAATGTAATGCATTTAAACGTCGACGTAACAGGAAAGTTAAATATTTGACCATATTAAAGAGATAGCAGGTGAAAACATGGTTAGCGCCTGTAAGATTAAGAATTCTAATTTTATAAAAAAAGGTTACTATTTCACATGGATTCCTACTTTAGAAAACAGTGGCGGGAAAATAGACATATTTGCTAGGCAAGTGAGTTATTACCTAAGGCCACATGTTTTCAAGTGTTCGGTACTCATTGCAATACTTTACATCTTTTGCATCAATTCGGTGTAAAAGATATGAAAAATGTTGCCCAGATAAGAACGGAAACTAGTATGTGTTTAGTTTTGTTTTTCTTTCAAAATAATATGAAGTATAATCTTACTTTACACCTTTTGCAGTATTTGTATACCTATCTTACACGCCAGGTCATCTCCCAATCCTTATTTGGAATTTGAATAGCTGACCTCGGCTACAATTCAAGACACAATTCAAAATTTAGCGTAGAAATTCTCATAATGAAAACACCGACTGAGAAATGAACGTGTTAACTAAATTTCCCTGTTATAATTGCATCTTTTACAAAAAAAAAATTTTCTTTTTAATCACGTCCAATATTATATAAATAATTTACCATTTACTCAGACAGTATCAACACACATTTTAAAGACTTGAATGTTCAGCAAATTAACAATCAAAGTATTCCAAAACAATTTAATTATGGAAAAATTATGTTTAGAAAAAAACGATATACAGTATATCTATTATCAGATGGCAAAATGCTGTAGTATAGTCGTTTTATATCTGATCTGATTATTGTACCTATTTACAAGTCGTTGTGGCTAAAAACAACGGAAACCAGTTAACTCATTTTTCTGTTTTCCTCATGCTGAAGCAACACTAATGAGGCACTATTTTGGACGTTGTAAAAAGTCTGCAGCAAATTAATACGCGCCACCCGACCCAATAATGGAACTGGTTTGTCTAGACAGTGTTGATAAAGTGATGTTAAAGAAAACACAAATCATATTAGACATTAAAAATCGCTTTTTTTCCCTATGTAACGAGATAATATGCATGGATTTTACTCACTCGAATTTCACTTTAACATTGGTGATTTTATGGAAATAGAACGGTCGAAATAAGAATAAACACCTTTTCACATCCTGACGAATTTCATGAAAGCAGTATGCTATACTTACATATAGATAAACATGTATCGACAGAATGGATATGTATGATAGAATTTAGTATAATCTTGCATCGCAATATTAGGTTACAGAGTTCGTTTACGTGTTATCTGCCCTTGACAATCTTATCATTTGTTTTCTTGCAATTTGAGGTCATTTCAAGGGCAGATAATTCATATACCTTACATCAAACCTTATTTTAACTGTGGAGTTATTTTTTTTATTATCATTGGTTACGGTCACATGAAAGGTAGTCAGCTACATCAAAAACAGAAAAAATGGCATTGACTTCTAGAATTAAGAACAATCTGTCCATGAAAAAACCAAAATGTTTAAATTCAAGGCACAGATAACTCAAATCTAATTGTTTCCATTGTTAATGCTTGCCTCGTAAAAAGTATGCCTAAGACCAAATTCCATTCAATGCATTAAAATTTGTAGATTGCACTTGATGCACGGAAATCTGCATCTATAGCGTAAAGTTGGCAAAAACATTCTTGTTTACATGTTGCATTTGTACAGAAATAACTGAAAACAGATGTTTATGTTTTATATTTCGCCAAGTATTTAACGTAATCAGTTTAAAAGTTAGAAAAATATATAACTTTAACTATATTAAATAAGATTTTTTGTTTAAGAATTATAAAATAAACAAACAGGATAATGCCTTCTGTAAGAACAGTGTGTATTTTAACATTGGTACTTGCAACCATGCTGTTAGTCGGACAGTGTTTCGGACAGCGCAACCAAAGACCGTGGCAGAGAAACAGGTCCCAAAACCGAGGAAGTGAGGTAAGCACTAATAACAGTTAAGTGTTTTCGGGGATTTTTTATGGTTGTTGTTGATGTTTTTGGGTGTGTTTCTTTTTTATGTTGTTTTTGTTTTGTTTTTATCAGTGAAATCTAAAAAAAATATTCTAAATGTACACTGACCTCGAAAACTGATATTCAATTTATAGCGAACTTAGAGCTAACTTTGAATTCCGAGCAAATTTTTATTGTTATTATTAGCTAAATTCCGAGCTATAATTGAATTTTGAGCTTGTTCAAAGATCAAATATCAATTTTTTTAAAGTAAAATTTGATTTTGGAACCAGTTCGAAGGTTTGATTTAATCTATTTTTAATTTGAATTTTATGAATTCAAAGACTGAAGTTCACATTAGTTTTTATCAGTTTATGTTGAGTTCATTTTTGTGTCGCTTGCTGCAGAGTTGTGGTAAAATAAAGGGATAACTTTTCCGTCGTCTGTCTGTCTGTCCGTCAAAAAACTTATCCGGACTACTCCTAAAAAACTACAGGTACAATTTCATCCAAACTTTACAGAAATGATCAGGACCAAGACAAGTTGTGCATATCGTCAACATGTTACAGTTCAATGATATTGGTCAGATTTATGGCCCTTTAATGAATTTTATAATTATAGTTTTTCCGAAACCATTTCTCTTATACCACTTTTATGCATTTTTATGAAACTTTACAGGATTGGCCGGGTTTTCCGGTTGATTTATTTATTTTTGTTGAGTTATGGCCCAATAATGATTTTTGTGTCGCCTGCTACACAAAACCTTACACATTATAAAATATCCATGACATATAGGTATCACTTCTCCGTCGTCTGAGTTCTGTCCGTATGTCTTTCTGTATGTCCGTCACGAAAATTGTCAGGACTACTCGTCAAAAACTACTTTTTCATTTTCATCCAAACTTCAGGAATGATCAGTATCAATTGCTGTAGCGAGAAAGGTTTACATAGCGTGTTTCCAGACCATTCTATTTAAAGGACCCTGCCTTATACTACAAATGCAATTTGAGTGAAACTTAACAGGGTTGATTGGTAGCTCAAGTACTTGCGCATATCAAATCAATTTTCTGGTGGAGAGATTTTTACCTGAGTTATGGCCCTTGAATTAAAAAACAACATTTTGGCCTGTTACTGAAATTTGTGCCTCCTGCTATACAATAGCTGAGACATATAGGGAACAAACTGTCCAATCACCACTTAATGTGGTGAAGATTCAGGTTTTACACCAACATTGAATACAAACTTTTTATATTTTAAATTAACAATTTATTTTATATAACTTATAATCCTTTTTTTAACTAAACATAACACACCTTACATATTCCGAATCTAACTAACGCTGTGAAAGGGCGTGTTTATATAGGCTAATTTACCGCCAAAAAAGTATCATTACAAGAAAAGCAAGAAAAGTGAGAAAGTCTGGCGAGAAGCAAAGCGTAGTAGTATAATTTTCCCGCCTTCATTATTTTTGGCGGGGAGTTATTATAATATTATGTACCAAAACGTGGAGTAATAACATATAGCTCATTCATTAATAATAGCAAAAAAAATGAAAATCTTTATTACAAGTTCAAACTTAACTATATATTCAAAACAAAAATAAATAATTTGGCATAAATAAAAATAATCGTGTTTTTCACGACACTCCCAGCAAGGAGGCTAAGGGTAACAACTAAATAAAACATAATATATATCAGTCTATTTACTATTCTATGTAGGACCAAATACCATTAGTCATATACTGTTCAGTTTGTATTAGTTCATCTCCTCTACAGGTATACACTACTTCAGCTATTACTGATGTTATGACTCTTACTCTATTTCATCATCATCATCTGATTCCGTATACGCATCGTTTGTCACACTTATTTCTTCTGCGGCGCTTGTTCTTCCTGTTTCAGCTGCTCTACTATCATTTTTATCTTCTTCCATTTCTTTTCCAATTTGCTCTTCTGTCTCACTTTCTACCTCATAGTTCTTCCTCATATTCACATGTATCTGTTTTTGTGCATTGTTTTTATCATCTTCATTATTATTTTCATCTTTCCTGTTTTCATTTCTTTTCATATTATAACAGGTTTCACCAGTAACTTCCTCGTCGCTAGAAATACTTGAATAGAAAATGTTATAAATTTCATCCATCTGATCATCTGCATTAATAACAAATTCATATTCACTCTCTGTGTCACATTTTTAATTTACTTCTACCTATTTTCTTTTACATTTTTCCTTCTCTCTATTCCAGTCCTCTTCACTTTTATAACCATCACAATTATTTATTCATCACTTTTTGAATCACTATTTGAATCACTGTCATTATTACTTGCATCACTTTTTGATTCACAGTCATCATTACAATCACTGACATCACTACTTTCATCACTGTCATCATTACTTGCATCACTATTGGATCACTGTCATCATTAGTTGCAACAACATTTTTATCAATCACTTCACTTCCTTTTTCATAGCTTTCTTTAACAACACTTTTATCATTATCTTCTCTATTACTATTACTTGAAACACTATCATCACTACAATCGCCACTTACATCATTATTTGAATCACTTTACTTTTTCACGACAACTGTTATCATCAGTCACCTTTCTCCTGACACTTTCTCTTGAGGCTTCGTCAGAACTGATATCTTTTCGTTTTGTCTACTGTCAACTTCCATCAAACCAAATATTGCTTCTGAACTAGCCTCCAGACTGTTAAGTTTATGTACTGACTTTAAATGTCGAGTCAAGTAACACCTTCTGTTGAACTCCCGAGTACAATGTTTACACTTGAAGACCGTGGTTTTGAGGTGTACTTCATTTGTGTGCCGGATTAAGTTTCGCTTGTATGTGAATTTCCCGTTACAAATACCACAGGTAAACATCTGTCAATAGAAAACATTCATTTTATTTAGACAGTCACCAATGAAAGCAAATAAAATATTGCTAGTAATTTATCACTTGTGCATTCACTGTCTTTGTCTTTTGTCTCCATTTCCGAAATGCCCAAAATCGGATTAAGGCTCAAAAAATGATAAGGTGTAATTGCAATATTCGAGTTAATGTCGTCGGTGACATATACAAGCGGCCTTGAATTCACTGTTGCCTCAACTTCTTTCAACAATGTTTGCATTTGTACTAAGGTCAGGAATTGATGTCCTAGAGATTTATGAATTTCCATTTGATTCTAGTAATGGCTAGCTACGTAAGATTGCACTTCATGACTTTGGCACACATTTCGCCATTTATAAATTTTTTTATTTGACTTGCTGGGCCCTTTAAATTGGAGGCATTTTTCGCTAATATTTTTGCAGGTGTTCCCTTGAAAATAAAATCTTTGAAAAACCTAGTAAGGGAATTTCCCCCGTTTGACATTCTTGGGACAAGTTCCAAATGAATAGCTCGATAAAGGGGACACGGGAAAAAGGGAAACCCAAAACTTTCTTTGGCCCTTTTTTTTCTTTTATTGACGGACCAAAAAAAGTCAGTCCAACTCTTAAGAAAAGGAAATGCTTCCCGAAATCTGGAAAGGGGGCAAAAAGGGGAAATGCGGCTCTTTATGGCCCCTTCCCAAAAAGGTGGTCGAGCACCTACCTAACACTGATATAACAACTGAACGTCCTGTAGTAATCCAAAATTTATATTGAATTTTCGAAAGTGTTTGAGAAACTCCACAATGACAATTTTGTTTATGTATCTTTGCTACTATCAGAAGCGTAAACCACTCATTATACGCGGAAGCAAGATCGGTTGTTCCGCTCCTTCAGTTAATCCTGCAGTCTTCCCTTGCTCCTCAAGATTCCTTTAGGATCAATAAACAGACCTAACTGTCTTTGTAGGGCAGTTGCTTTCTGATTATATATACCGCAGATAGTTTCACTGAATTTTTTCCGTTGTATGCATAGGATCCACATATTTTCCGACGTTTTCAATTCCTAAGATGTTAAAGACTGGTTTTCACACTTTTGCTTTTTAATTTTCTTAATGAATCGTGAGGCAAGAGCAGTAGTACGAATCAATTTGTCAACAGAAGAGAACTTGGTACTGTCTATCCCAAATGGAGCATAAATGTTATCATGGTCGTTTACTGTACGTGCAATCGACATATTTACTTCATCAAGAAATTCAGTTTCAAAGATTTCGGAACTACTTTCCACGACATATGCACTCTCAGTAACCGTATTTGGATCTTCATTTAAACTTTTCACTGTTTCAGAGGACAATTCGAAACTTTCTGTTATCCAATTAGGACCATTCCGCCAAAGTTTGTTGTTGCGTAAGTCATGTATTGTTGCTCCTCTTGTTGCAACGTCTGCTGGATTTTCTTTTGATTTTACATAACTAATCCTTGTTGCATCATATGATTTTATTTCTCTGATTCGATTACACACAAACACATGTAACTTTTTGGTTTTATCTAACCATCCTATCACACATTGTGAATCCGTCCAAATGTATGATCCTTCAATCTCCAGTTTTAATTGCTCCTCTACAAATTCCAAACACCTTACACCTGTCAATACACCCATCAATTCAAATGTAGGCACTGTCATCGTTTTAACAGGTGCTAGTCGTGTTTTTGCAAACACGAGGTCGTCTTTCACTTCACTACCATATTTCTGATGGAGATAGAAAGAAGTAGCATACGACTTCATAGATGCATCACAAAAACACAGTAAATTGTAGGTAATGTTTTCATTACTTTCCATTGATAGGCACCTTGGGAATGAACACTCTTGAGACATAAATCATGAAGCATCACTGGTCCTCGATGTAAATACTAGTATTCGTTTAAACTGCTATATTCTGGTTTACATTTTGATGAAGCATCGTAAACTACTCGTACCTTTGTTGATTTTTGTGAATTTATCACTGCATGATGTGGTATATAATGTATCATATCACCTTTAGTATCATTCACTTCTTCTATAATACCTTTACTTAACTGTAAACTTCTCCAATAGTTCTGGTTTGTTTCTTAACCTTTTGACACACGATTTAAACCGCCCGAATGACAATTCTTTATTAACTGGCAACAATTCTTTTCTCTCTTCTTTCCACGGTCAGGCGACAAAATATCTTCCGTTTTCAAATTTCAAAGTATATTTGAAACCTCTTTGTCTTCAGATATCTCTTTATTTTCAACTACACCTATATTCCAAAGATCTACAAGTTCTGGTTTCAAAGGAAAAGAAGAATCAGTAGATTAAAATATTTTGTTGTAGTCTGGCAATCTCTGTATGTTCAAATCAACAAGTTTGTTTCACTTTCAGTTTTGTCAAAGTTTTCATCAGTTCTTCCTTTAAGGTAGAACGCGACACTTTGCGAACTTTCGAGTAGCGTCTTGAAAATTGGCATGCAGAAAGTTGACCATATTTCTGATTTGATTCCGTTTATTTTATTCCAATAGTTTCAGCCAATTTTTGTACACATGACGTCAAAGTTGACCATCAAAGCCCGTTTTTGAACAAGACGTCGTTGCGTATCCTTGGCAACTATTACGGGTATCACAACGCCATTGGCGGACAAAATACCTTAAATCCTACAGCATCCAACGGAAATTGTTTTTTCCTTTAAGTTGATATAAAATTTATCGTTTTACGCCGAAAAATGTTTGAAAAATGGAAAGAAAACTGTCAATTTTGTGTAAAATTTGACGTTCAGTTTAGCCGCAATTTTCGGCTTTAAAGCGGCTTATTTAAAAATTCCTGAAATAAATTTTTGATTTTTTTCTTTAAACGTCCTTTAAAATGTATACTTAGTCGAAATGACTAAAAAAAATAGGGGGTCACCGACTCAATTTTTTCGGTACACGTGATTTTATTTCCCCCACCCCTTTGGATAAAAGTCACGCTATCACGGGGCGTTTGTTATTTTATTTGTCATTAAAAAGGTCGCCCTGTGTCAAAATCCCACTATAAACGGCATTTTACGCCATTATGACCACTGCGGAAAATATATGGATACAATAAAGGGTACGAAATTCCGTATATTATAGATAGACAGGTAAAATAAGTGAAATTTGAACACGTAGATGTACGGGACCGTATATCATGCAATACGTATATGACTAATATACCGTGATCCTTACACTCGTAATATACGGAAATTTTGTATGAAGTCCGTATTTACTAACATTCGGATTTTTTTTAATTACAAGGTCAGATATAACCAAATATGAAATCTTTTATTCTTGTAAATACCGATTTTATATATAAAACAGAGAATAAAGATGTAATTCAGAATTACCCACTTTCTACAAGAGGAAAGAAATAATAGTCTGATCTGACATTTGTCAGAATAACATTCAATAGTAAAACTTTGAGTAAAATGTAATATTTTCCGGTTTTATTAACATGTCAATTGCATACTGATTAAATGGTCAGTGAACAGAATATATAAAACATCGACAGATCCTCGACAGTGTCCGTATCATATCCAGACAAAAAATGACAATATATATTGAAATATCTTTATTTGTTTAAAGATTTACAACGCAACACACCTTTGTGCAATATCTAGCTCGGCCGCCTGGTTCGCTATATATGTTGTGTTAAACATCCGTAGACGTGCATTTACAGCGTTTCATTATATTTCATGTTTTAAGTACTTTTTTCTGTTCAAAATAAATTCTACCATAAATTTAACTATACTACGGTGGCACAAAGGTGACATATGTGTGTTTTTATTGATCTCGTGGCAACGAGATACAATGTCGTGGCCACGAGTTACTAAGTCGTGGCCACGAGATAGCTAAGTCGTGGCCACGAGTTACCATCTCGTGGCCACGACTTAGTAACTCGTGGCCACGACATAGTATCTCGTGGCAACGACATAGTATCTCGTGGCAACGACTTAGCTATCTCGTGGCCAAGACTTAGTAACTCGTGGTCACGACATAGTAACTCGTGGCCACGACTTAGCTATCTCGTGGCCACGACTTAGTAACTCGTGGCCACGACATAGTACATGTATCTCGTTGCCACGACTTAGCTATCTCGAGGCCACGACTTAGTAACTCGTAGTAACTCGTGACCACGACATAGTATCTCGTGGCCAGACAAATGTCACCTTTGCGCCACCGTACTATACGTACAGTGAATAATAAATATTTGAAAAGGCCGATTTGATAGTAATGTTTTTAATACAGAATTTATGGTGAATCCTCATTTACTTTTTACATTATGATATTCTAAAATGATAAGCAAAACGAGAGAAAATGTATCAAAGATGTTTATTTGCTTGTAGAATCGAACGTGCTGCCTCTGTCATCCAACACCCACCGAGCTAACATTTTAAACATGACTTTTGCTGCACGCTAATATAATTGACCAATTTTCATTTATGAATTAATTTGTCAATATTTCGCACAGTTATTTAGCATAATTATACTCTGTCAAATTGCTGCAATAGTTTTTGCGTACAAGTGAAATTCTGGGTTTTAATAGGTGAAATAAAATACATATCAAGTATATCACTTATAGTGTGGGTAATAAAATTGTATAGCTTTGCAGAATTTCTTGTAGCCTACGTATTAATTTATGATTGAATTTCCGTAAATTTCTAAATTTACATAAAAATATATATAGTTGCTTTTTGTTCCTTATGGCATATTTCTCGATTCAAGTTCATTAATTAGTTGTATTGCATTACAATATCAAAAAAGTTACACCGCAATGATTATTCTCAGCTGTATTTATTTGCGCAGCGTGCGCGTTGAACGCCCGACGTCATTTTCTTTACATGCGTCTGTTTACAATTCCTTATGAAGTAATTAATCATGCTTAAAAACAAGAAGAAAATTTGTTTGTTTTTCGTACACATTTTTTTCAGCAAACATTAACGTCACAAAATGGAAAGGCGATAATAAATTCAATAAAATTGCACTTTAACCTAGCCCATGATAGTTAACTAGACAATTGTTGTTACATATCTAGTAAGTTTCGTTCACTGCTGACAGTTCCTTTTTGCTGAAGTAACACGTTATATTGAAAAGTACCTGCATTTATACTTTACTAGCCTAAGTTACATTCTTTGTTTCAGTCTGTTCTCTGTTTGGAAAATCGACTATATATCAATCGTTGCGTGCTCGCACGAAATAGCGCGTATGTTATGAATAAGCAAAATATCAACGCCAAAATCCAAGGCTAAGATTTTAAATATAAATATGCTTTTTCATCGTAATGCCTCATTTTAAATTTTAAACATTTGCAATGGAACATTGTTGTTGTTGTTGTTTTATATGTATAAGTAAAACTCTAGAACAATTCTCCTGATAATTTGAACATTATTGCCGCACGTTGTAGTGCATACGTCGAATTTCGTTACAAAATTACCCAAGGGGTGGGGGAAATAAAATCACATGTACCGAAAGAATTGAGTCGGTGACCCCCTATTTTTTTAGTTATTTCGACTAAGTATACATTTTAAAGGACGTTTAAAGAAAAAAATCAAAAATTTATTTCAGGAATTTTTAAATAAGCCGCTTTAAAGCCGAGAATTGCGGCTAAACTGAACGTCAAAATTTACACAAAATTGACAGTTTTCTTTCCATTTTTCAAACATTGTTCGGCGTAAAACGATAAATTTTATATCAACTTAAAGGAAAAAACAATTTCCGTTGGATGCTGTAAGATTTAGGGTATTTTTTCCGCCAATGGCGTTGTGATACCCGTAATAGTTGCCAAGGGTACGCAACGACGTCTTGTTCAAAAACGGGCTTTGATGGTCAACTTTGACGTCATGTGTACATAGATTGGCTTAAACTATTGGAATAAAATAAACGGAATCAAATAAAAAATATGGTCAACTTTCTGCATGCCAATTTTCAAGACGCTACTCGAAAGTTCGCAAAGTGTCGCGTTCTACCTTAAGTAGCCAGCCGAGCTTGGATGCAAGTAAATATAATCCAGATTGAATTTCTATTCTTTGTGGGAGAACAATATCAAGATAGAAGTCGTTTCCTATTAATAACTCAACACTTGAAAATTCATTTTCCTCTGGAATATTGTCTGCTTTGTCTACACAATGAATTTTGTCCTTGATGCCATCTTTTCCTAGAACGTTTATTTGTGTCCTTTCAATAGTTCCACTTATGACAGGAACAATGTTTGCACTTATACTCATATGTTCTCCATTCTTTAATTTTAGCTGTAACGTTGTCAAATGCGTGATCTGTCTTTACATCTTTGCTATCAAAGGTTACCAACTTAATTTCTTCAATCTTTTCCTTTTTAACTTTAGTTTTTCCGTAATATATGTTCTTTGTGATCCACAATCTAATAAGGTTCTTACTTCAGCTCGTTTATTATTATGAGAATTCAAGATTTCTGTCCTAGCAGTCTGCATAAGAACCATTTCTCTTGAAGATATCATTGTATTTTCTCCAGTTAAATAATCTGGCTTTGTTATGTTTGTTTCAATTTTGTCTTGTATTGTTTCTTTCGAAACAATAGCTGTTCTCTCCTTACAGGACCTTTAAAACTTTTCGGGCAAAGACTTCGATGATGTACATTTGATTTGTCACAGTATACAACTATTCTACTACTTCTACAGTCAGATGACGTGTGCCCTTCTCTTAAACATCTAAAGCAGCATCCTTTTAACTTTGTCTTTCTTTCTTCAATAGTTTTGTATCTATTACATTCATCACTCCAGTGATTTTTGCTACAGCATCTGCATATCTTCGCTGATATTTTCTCATTCGCAACTAATGCTCCTCCTGAATAGTTTGTCTGTGGTTGGCTTTTATAACGATTTGACATGCTCGTATGTCTATTCGTATAAGGGTTCGTTTGTTTATTCACATACTGATTCGAGCCATTCAGAGACTTTGGTTTGTCAGATTTTTCCCTAGAAACTATATATTTACAAAGCAAATCCCGTAACGTTTTAATGCACCATTTAGTATCAGCACCCTTTTGTATTGCAAGTTGAAGAAGAACTTCACTGGGAAGTTTGCTTCTAATCATAGACACAAACATTTGTTGGTCTAAATTTTCATTCAACACTTCTAACTTGCGTAAATGACGCTCAATCTTGTCGAAAAAGAATCTTAATCCTTCTGTAGTATTCTTCGGTGGTAAGATATTCACTATACCTTTGTAATGTTAATCAATTAAATCCTGGAAAGCACCGAATCTTTCACGAAGAATATGAATAGCTATATAATAATTTTCATTTGATAATGTCAGCCAAGCAATGGCATTTCTAGCTTCATCTACTAATTTTCCTTTCAAATAAATAAATTTATCAATAGAAGAAAGCTTATCATTTTCATGAATCGCACTTCGAAAAAAAATCCCAGAATTCCGTCCATTGAAGGCGATTTCCACTGAATGAGATCATGTCCAATTTGGATAATTTCACTGTATTTGTACTTTCATCTTTTAGAGCATGTTGTTTTTCAAAGAACCTTTGTTGTATTTCTATCTGCTCGTCATTTCTTCTTTGTTGTTTTTCAAAAAATTCCTGTTGTAGTTTCAATCGAATCTCACACATATGCTGTACTACAGTCTCTGCTCCTCTTTCTAGTGGTTTGTAATCTACATTAAGCTTTCTAATATCTTTTTGAACATTTTAAAGTTTATATACTTTAGTCATTGCTTTGTCCCGCAATGCTGTATCATTATCCATGACTACTTGTAAGAATTCACTATCACTGTCTCCAATAGCTAATGCAATTTTTTCAGACTGAATTGTAAGTTTTTCGTATAATTATTGAGTTTTTTCTTGCATTCCTATTTTCTAGCCCTGCTTGCCCTTTTAGCACCATGAGCATTACATTAATATTCAGACAAGCGCCCCCTTTCCCAAACTCTTTATTAAAAGTGAAAAAACGGTCCGAACACCTTTTAGATAACAATATAAACACCCTATGAATTTTTCACTCTGTTTTCGCAAATGAAAATTTATCATAAAACACTTCGAAACACCCCTTTTTTTTTGTTTAATTTTCCCCCACGGGATTAAAATTCTCAGCTACCCTTTCTTACTTAAAATTTCAAAGCGAGAATTTTAAAGAAATTTTAAATTTAATATTTACAAAACATTTTATCTTATGTTTTCAGAAAAAAATTTTATAAAACATTTTATCACAGAAAAATTTAAATGGAAATCAATATCACATTTTTAAATTTTCAGAACTTTTACTCAGGTTAAATCTTTTTCCAAAATTGATTTTCCTTTTTCCATCGAAACACTTTTTAAATTCCTTTTTTAAAAAACACTTTTCACAAAAAAAAACACTTATCCGCTTCGCGGGACCAATTTCAATGTGGTGGAGATTCAGGTTTTACACCAACATTGAAGACAAACTTTTTATTTCATTTTAAATAAACAATTTATTTTAATTTCAAACCTTTTATAAAACTTATAATCCTTATTTTAACTAAACATAACACACCTTGTATATTCCAATAACTGTAATGTCCGAATCTAACTAACGCTGTGAAAGGACGTGTTTATATAGGCTAATTTACCGCCAAAAAAGTAACATTACAAGAAAAGCAAGAAAAGTCTTGGCGAGGAGCAAAGCGTAGAAGTATAATTTTCCCGCCTTCATTATTTTTTGCGGGGAATTATTATGTACCAAGACGAGGAGCAATAACATATACCTCATTCATTAATAATAGCAAAAAAAATGAAAATCTTTATTGCAAGTTCAAATTAAACTATTATATTCAAAACAAAAATAAATAATTTGGCATAAATAAAAATAATCGTGTATTTCACGACACTTAATACAACTGCTAAATTGGCTGTCATCAGGCGATACATGTGATGACTGATCGCAGTTATTACAATTTGTTTTCGTGCCAGAGCTAAATTCCAGCCAGCACTAACATCAAAGTTCAAAATTTGTGTAAGCTGAGTCGTGTAGAAGCTGACTTCTGAGCCAGCCGTCGAAATTCGAAGTCCAATTTTCAAGATGAAGTTGAATTTTGACCCGGCTCCAAGATCAAAGTTACACGATTATTTATAGATTGAATTTTGAGCTAAGATAACGTTTTAAGCCATTTGACAGATCTAAATTCAAATTTTCCTATTTTAAATTGCGCTAACATCAATTTTATTTGCTTTTCCCGAATAAAAGATTCGAACTCCTCCCTCCTAAAATCTGGATGATTTAAGTATTTGTTAATGGTTTTGGTTTTTCATTCACCCTTTCATTTATAGGAGAATTGTTAAAGTAATTGGCAACACGCTTATTTTATATTAAAATCTTGAGTAAAGGAAACTCCCTCAAAAAGAATGATAACAACAGTTTAACTCGGTTTCACGTTATCACGCACCTGCAAAAATCCCCTTGACTCGAAGATAATATCAACACATAATGTAGCGCACCAAAGATTGGCTTTTGTACTTGATATAATTAAAAAAAATATTTTTAAAGGTTTTACTGCCTAGCACCAGTTTAGTCCTGAAAACGGTTCTTTAAGCTGCCACCCGGGCTACCTTTTGTGCGACACATTATTTTTATATGCCCGAAAGAATTTCGGACATATTATGTTATACCCCCTGGCGTCCGTCCGTCTGTCCCGTCCGTCCGTTAGCAATTTGGTTTCTGGAGCATAACTTAAGTTCCATTTGGCCCACAATATTCAAACTTCATAGGATGATTCTCCATATTGGGTAGAAGACCCCTATTGATTTTGGGGTCACAAGGTCAAAGGTCAAGGTCACTATGACCTTAAAACTGAAAACAGTTTCCGGAGCATAACTTAAGTTTCATTTGGCCCACAGTATTCAAACTTCATAGGATGATTGTCCATATTGGGTAGAAGACCCCTATTGATTTTGGGGTCACAAGGTCAAAGGTCAATGTCACTATGACCTTAAAACTGAAAACAGTTTCCGGAGCATAACTTAAGTTCCATTTGGCCCACAGTGTTCAAACTTCATAGGATGATTGTCCATATTGGGTAGAAGTCCCCTATTGATTTTGGGGTCACAAGGTCAAAGGTCAAGGTCACTATTACCTTAGAACTGAAAACAGTTTCTTGAGCATAACTTAAGTTCTATTTGGCCCACAGTGTTCAAACTTCATAGGATGATTGTCCATATTGGGTAGAAGACCCCTATTGATTTTGGGGTTACAAGGTCAAAGGTCAAGGTCACTATTACTTAGAAATTGAAAACAGTTTCTTGAGCATAACTTAAGTTCCATTTAGCTCACAATATTCAAACCTCATAGGATGATTGTCCATATTGGGTAGAAGACCCCTATTGATTTTGGGGTCACAAGGTCAAGGTCACTATTACCTTACAACTGAAAACAGTTTTCGGAATATAACTCAAGTATCATTTGGCCTACTGTGTTTTAACTTCATCGTATGATTGTCCATATTGGGTAGAAGACCCCTAATGTTTGTGGGGTCACAAGGTCAAAGGTCAAGGTCACTTTTACCTTAGAATTGAAAACAGTTTCTGGGGCATAACTTAAAGTTCCATTTGGACCACAATATTGAAACTTCAAAGGAGGATTGTTATTTGAAGGAGGTAATACTTTATTTTACTCCCATGTCTTACAAATGCTTCATCTTTACTAAAAAAAATCACTTTCGGGCATATAATGCTCCGCCTAGCGGTGCTCTTGTTTGATATTCTTATGATTTCACTCTCGCATTGCGAAATTCAATCCACAACACTAAGAGATTTAATAGAACAGAACAAAACAGAACATTGTTCTGTTCTGTTCTATAATTAATACTTCCTGGCCTCGAGGTAATAAAACTATTTCTGAGTTCTATCTCATATCTCAGGATTTTCATTGATCAGTGTACATTCTGAGCTGGTTCTTGACCAATCAAATACCTGAGATTTGAGTAAGAGCTTGAAAATGTCTTTATAACCTCGGGCCTGATTTTGAATTAGCGTCAATGCGACAAGGACCAAATTATTCTTAACATATGACATTTTTTGATAATTAGATATTATTTATTATGATATAATTTATTATGATATGGAAACTAATAGCAATATTGAACGAATAAATTGATCGATAAGTTAGTTTAATTTAATAACCTTGTTTCATTTTATTTCTGTTAGGATAACATAGAGGCGTCCCAAACTGAGTCAGAGTGTCATGTACACATTTCAACGGTCAGTATATATGGTTCAATCTGTTTCCATACTCAATTATAGTCACACTATAGGGTAATAGACTGATTGATTAATTGATTGATTGATTGATTGATTGATTGATTGCCGACAGCTCTGCATTTCCGCCCAAATCGATTATGATGTTTCTTTTACCAAATGACCGTACGTCTCCTCCCAGGGAAATGCTTAATTAATTTAATAATGCTAATTAATAAGGACTTGCATTTGCAAATATTTGTTGTTGTTTTTTTTTTTTTCATTATTAAAAGAATACGATTCTCTTTATATATGCAAAATTTAAGAAAAAATATGTTTACTTGTTGTTATTTTCCTTCTTTGCCTAGGTAAAAAATGTAGAAACTTTTGGAAATGTATTTGAAAAATATGACTTTAGTAAAATAATTCTTCAGACCACTCCTACAGCAGGAACATGCGGAAGACTTTGGCACATGGCAGTATGTCGGGCAGGAGTTGATGTAGATTTGCATAATGAGGAATGTTATGATGTTTTAGCGGCCAGAACTTCGGATGAAACTTCCGGATATGAGAGAATACGCGGGACGAGTCCTGTCGCCGAGTGTATTATATATAGTGTCAGGGTCAGTACTTGAAGTTAATAATATGAGAAAATATCTTATATACATTTTATTAGTATGTTTGTTGTACCGCCAAATATCAAAATTTACAAAAAATAAGCATACAAGCAGATTTACCTCATTTCAATAGTGAGCTGAAGTCATTATCTGAAACTAATTAACTACAAGTCAGCAATCATTGATAGCTCCTAGCCTCCTATGTACAGCTCTCTGTCCCTCCGCCCCGAATAGACCATTCTATTTCTTAAATACCGATTAAGACTAACAAGTAAAAACTGGTTTTTTTTGTTTTGTTTTTTTTTGTTTTTTCAAAAGCTTTTTATTTTGGTGTCTTGTTACATTTCCAAAAGTCACACATTGGTTATTTAGTTTAAAAAAAACTTTCCTTATTTAGCATTAAGTACAGATATAGTGCATGGCAGTTAGAACGCTACATTTTTAACATTTATTTTTGCTTTTTATTACATGCTTTTCGGTGGTTTATAGAAATTTATTACATGTTTTGCAGTAGATTACTGAATTATAACGGTTAATTATATTCTGATAATTTCACAGTAATGATTACCAAATATAATTTCACAGTAGCCGAACTATATTTGGCGTAAAAATAAAATATTTATCATTAATGAATGTTTTTTTCAGCGGAAATGTAGTCAATCATAATAAAAAATGTACGTGATAACTGTAGTTCGTAAATATTTACGAACGTTGTGCTGAAAAACATCTAAAATCTAAAAATAATCATGGAATTATATTTTGCTTCAACATTGTGACGTCATTATTTGATGACGTCATGAAGAAAAGAGCATGACGTTACGCGGCAAAAATCAGTAAAATGGTGTAAAAATCGATAAAAAATCATGAAATAAACAGAAAATTTGTTTGTTTTACATGTGAGATCAAATAATATTTCACTCGTGAACCCCAGCTATTATATTTTCACTCGTGGCTACGCCACTCGTGGAAAATATTGAATCTGGTGTTCACTCGGTGAAATATTTTTCGATCTTACACTGAAACAAACAAATATCCTCTATATATCAGTGATATAAAACTGGTAATTTCACTGTTTGAAACAGTGAAATAAAACTGGTAATTTCACTGTTTGAAACAGTGAAATTACCACTTTGATAATTTCACTGTTTTGAATTTAAGCCCCTTACGTTGTTTCAGTGAAATACCAGCGTGCACAGTACTGGGTACCAACTTAATGACGTGACGTCGTAAATGACGTCACGTTGTATTATTATTTGGCGCGCTTTTCATTCAGTATTAAGTTAAATGTCTTTTTAAAACGTTTCTTTTCATATAATAAAAAGAAAATTTGTTTAGTTTAGTGTAAGATCGAAATATATTTCACCTTGTGAACACCAAAAGTTCATATTTCACTCGTGGCTGCGCCACTCGTGAAATATACCTTTTGGTGCTCACTCGGTGAAATATATTCCGATCTTACACTGAACTAAACAAATATCCTCTATATCTTTATCACATTCTTTTTTTCTTCACATTTAGGGCTATTTTCTTGTTAATGTGATAGAGGCCTTATATCCTTACGTCCTTAATTATATTTTACAACATTATATGCAGTAATTACTACAGAAAGAAAATTAAATTCACTTAAGAGACTGAACATGCAAATTGATACTTTTTTTCAGTCGTTTGAATTTAAGCGGCAGATAACTCAAAAAGTAAACATCCAATTTTCTGTGCGTATGTAAAAATGTATTAAAACTGAAGAAAAGAAATGTTTTTTAAAACACTATTGATCCATTAAAATGTTTATTTTTTTATCAGGTTCAGTCTATTCCGGGAAGATGCATTAGACTTGGTGGGTCAAGGAACCGTGCAGTTTGCCAATCAGGGTTGTACTTAAATGACAGTGAGGAGTGTCAGCGTTTTTTAGCGGCAAGCGAATTGAACAAGTAGAACTGCTGTGATTTGCAGCAAAATGATGACGTTTCCTAAAAAGAGTTGACTTGGAGTGATTTTAAATAAAAGTGTGAATTGTATAAAATAAAATGTCTGCACGCATTTTAAATGATAGGCGGTCATTACACATGAATGGCATGAGAAAATAATCGGATGAAATACGAGAAAATCATGTGCGAGTTTTATCCATTGAAAATCCGAAAACGAAAGATATGTTATCAATACATATTATTAAAGTAATAATTTTAAAAAAAAACAGTTATGATGTGGACATTTAGACACCAAATATGATTTAATATTACAGACTAAGTTTTTTTTCAAAAAGCACCATGATCTTAAACAGAATATTGACTTTACTTTTTTTTAAATTAAGATAATGTAACTCTAGTTTCCAAAGTACTTTTTAATATTTTATTTATGAGAAGCTACTGTAGTTGTATAAGGATATGACTTAATTATGATCCGCATAAAAACATGCTTTGTTGTCATTTGTACAGTGCCTATAAAACACCATTTCTTTAAAAGAGACAAAAAAGGAAAATACAAAAAGCGATGATAGTGATCAATATTAAAATATTAAACCCCGCCGTTAGGGCATAGACAAAGATTTGGCAAAATGAAAAAGAATGAAGATGAATATGATGAGCGTCAGTATGATTATTACTGCTAATTTTACCAAATATTTCCCCAATTTACATCACTTCCTATTAAAGAAAACAGTCCGCTTAAGCTTAAAGAGGGGGTGGGGTAGGAATATTTTCTAGACGAATTTATTGTTATTTAAGGCTACATCTATCCAAGTATTCGGTGCTCATTGTCATTCTGTACATGGCAAGTTTTATAATATATACAATTTCGTATAAAAAGTAATTTCAAGTAAAAGGTATGAAGTATATTTTACTCACATAAATAGAAAAATGTTGTTTATCAACTTATACAAAGAACTTATATAAAAGTTTATTCTTTCTTTCATTTGTCAAAACTCATTTGTGTAGTATTTCCTATATCTTTCTTACATATCATCCCCAAATACTTAGTCAGAATTTGAAAAGCTTTCCAGAAACGAAGACAAAATTTAAAAAAAAGTTAGTGTAGAAATTCTCATAATGAAAACAACGACAGAGAAATATGTGTAATGTCTCTGTAATTTATTGCTCTTCTTGATTTTGCTTAGTGCTTGCATCCTCTGTATACCAAATAAAAAACAATAAAAAACCTTCGAGATGAGTTAACCTATTCTTCATATTTTTTACCAACAAAATAGTTCATATTTTAATTGAAACAAAATATTGAATAATTAAAGGAAATGTATGAATAGGTCCATTAGCCAAAAAAACAAAAACAAAAAAAAAAGCCGCTGAAACTATTTGAATAATTTATTTTCCCTAAAAATGCAACAAAAATGAGTCACTATGTTTGTCGTTGGAAATCTTCCCCTATATATCCAATACGCGCCACCCGACCCAATAATGGAAATGGTTTGTCTAGACATTGATAAAACATTGATTAAGCCATGTTAAAGGCATAACACAAATCATATTAGACATTTCAAATAGCATTTTCCCTATATTACAAGATATCTGGCGTGGATTTCCCTTTATTATTGGTGATTTTATGGAAATAGAACGGACGGAATGAGAACAAACAATTTTTCATCTGGTCGAATTACATAATGCACGTCAAGATTAGACGTTTTATTTGCTTCCATTATTTTTGTGATGCTTATCTCGTTAAAAATGAAAGAACAATTGATGTTTGACCTCTAATAAATTTGTTTTTGAAGTTTTCGACCAAGAAAAAGATATCTCGTTCAATGCAGCATTTGCAGACTGCAGTTTCTGCGCAGAAATCTGCACATATAGCAAAAGTTTGGCAAATTATCATTCTTGTTTATAAGTTGCATGTTGGCATTTTATAGGTTCAGTAATCAGTTAGAGAAATACTTCATTGAAAACGGATTTAATAAAACTTCGCCAGGCGTTTCTTTAATTTATTTCAACTTAAACGGTAATTCTTTTAGAATTTTTAAAATAATACACAAAAGGGACAATAATGCCTGGTGTTAGAACAACATGCATTTTTACATTGGGACTTGCAACCATGCTTTTGGTCGGGGAGTGTTTCGCACAGAGCAACCCTAGACGCCGACAAAGGAACAGGTCTCAAAACCGAGGAAGTGAGGTAAGCATCAATTATCTCATTATTCGAGGCATTTTTTCTTCATATTTTAATAAGGAGAACTAATAGTAATTTCATTTGAGTTAAATTTGTTTGGGGTTTTTTTTGTACTCCCTTATTATCTGTAAAGTACTTGCATTGAAATATAAGTATTAAAACTTTGAGATTTTTTTCTTCTTTGTTTTCATTGTTTTTAGTTCATTAGAAATTAGAGTAAAAACTGCAAATGCAGAACTGCCTCTTTGTAATGTAACGCATACATTTTATTTCACTTGATATTATTATATAAAAAGATTAGAAATTATTATTATTATTATTCAAAATGATTTTGCGACAAACTGTGCTAAAACTCATAATTATTAACTTTTACAATTTCTGACATTTCAAAAAACTTGTATTTATACTTTGGTTTATTAAATGTTATTTGTGTCAAATATATAGTTTCTTGTTTGGTCTTTTCCCCTCGTTAATATAATTATATTGTATTCAACATCTTTATCACTAAGAGTTACTTTGTGTGTGTTACAGAATTAAATAGATAAATAGTAATAATGAAATTTAATATATTTGTTTTGATTTCTAGGAAAAACCTCAAAAATCATTATGATAAGGTGAAAAGGGTCACAGGGATACGTTTGTCATGATATTTCTTTCTGGTTATTATAATATAACGACCAATGCTTGGTTGTAATATAATTTGAGAGAAAAAATAATAAAGATGTAATGCGTCTCGCTCAAAATATTATAGATTATTTCAATTTTAGTGGACTAAAGAACTCGTAATCTTTTAATTTTTAGTCAGACAGTTAGATTGAAGTCATTTTATTCAGAGTTAAATAATAACCTCAATAAAATCGGGAGATTCTGACGGGATTTTACGAATAACTTATTTATTGTATTTTTCCTATGTTTTTGTTGAAGGGTTTACCATCGGATGTCCAGCAGGCGTATCTAAGTGCGGTAGATGGCCAAGGCGCACCTTCGTATGAGAATTTCGGTCCTGCGGCTCAAGAACAGTCTGACAGTCAATCTAACAATACCGAATCTGATGGTAACAATATCGGGTCTGAAAATCAACCTACTCCAAATATAGAATGGGGCAACTTTGTGCCAAGTACACCAGCGCCAATTGCCGTCGAATGTTCAGTAGAAGTTGTCACGGTCAGTATATTTATTTTATTCTATTTTCATAGTGAACCCTAGTCATACAGTAGATAAATTGATTGACTGATTTTGCTTTATTTATTTATTTATTTATTTATTTATTTATTTATTTATTTATTTATTTATTTATTTATTTATTTTATCTATCTATTTATTTATTTTTTATTTATTAATTTATATTGTTTACAACTCGCTGCTAACTGCTATAATTCCTAGTTTTATATTTGGAAATAATTATTTTGTCCATGTTCCAAATTATTATTGAGTGTCGTTTCCTTCAAATCAAAATCATTGCAAGTTTTTTTACCCTGTCACTCCGTCTAAACCGACCGTGGCGTTTATTAGATACATTTGAGCCGCGTCACGACAAAACCAACACAGTGCGTTTGCGACCAGCATGGATCCAGACCAGCCTGCTCATCCGCGCAGTCTGATCAGGATCCATGCTGTTTGCTATCAGTTTCTCTACTTGTAATAGGGTTGGTAAGCGAACAGCATGGATCCTGATCAGACTGCGCGGATGCGCAGGCTGGTCTGGATCCATGCTGGTCGCAAACCCATTATGTTGGTTTTGTCATGACGCGGCTCATTTCTCATTCGTGTTTTGATAAATTTCCCAGTCCAAAACAGAATGCTCGGGAAGTGCATTGATATTAATATATACTATTACATATTGTATTATGACGTATTCATCATAAGTGTATTAAGAAAATAAAGTATAACAATAGTACAACACATTTAAGTACGTATATATCGTGAAACGTTGCATCGTATTACAGTATGTACATAGTATGTAGTTGTTATGACCAACCAAAATCTTAGATTTTGGTTTCTGTACATAGAAAACATGGAAATTAGTCTACTAAACATGTGTATGTTGGATTATATGAAATGTAGGAAGTCATGTATGAATGCAATCATTAATGATAATAATCAAATGTTTATATTTCCAGACACGTCAACAAGGCGGTCGATGTACAAGGCTAGGTGGCGAAAACGGGCCATTTATTTGCCAGAGTGGTCTCCTTTTTGAATTTAATAGTGACTGTGAAGGAATCATGGATAATAGACAAGCAAGAGAACAGCAACAGCAGCAAAGGGAGCGGCAAAGACAGCGACAGCGGCGGCAGCAGCAGCGAGAGCAACAACAACCATAAAATATTATAACAGCAACAACAAAGTGTTCTTGTATTATAAAGCTTCCAGTCCAATTATTACATCAACTATATTTATAGCGTAGTGTCATTGTTTAACAAATTAACATTATAATTTATATGTAATTATTAAAATGTATCACCTGCAAGTTCTATCGCAAACAAAGATATATCAATGCATTTAAATTCAAACCGTTACTTACAATACAATCTTTTTTGAATTGGTGGATAAATATTGTATCACCAGAATCAATGCTAAGCTTTTTGTCAATTATTCTCTTAATTCAAATGCTTATTATTAATATCTATATAACAGATTAATTAATGTAATTATTCACAAGAATCAATGCTAAGCTTTTTGTCAATTATTCTCTTAATTCAAATGCTTATTATTAATATCTATATAACATATTAATTAATGTAATTATTCTGCTTTGCAAATATTTTATTTAATCTTTGTACAGAGGGCAAACAGTACGAATATGCTCCTCATTTTAATAGAATAAACACTGATTCTATGACAATATATAGAAAACCTAAAATCTCTTTCAGTTTTTAATTGTCTTCCCTTTTCTGTCATGAGTATAGACCTTTTTACACTACGATATTTCCTTGGAAATGGAAGTAGCATTTCGTGCATGCTCATCAGATTTCAACAACTTCATAAACAATTCGATCTGATCTAAATGATTAGTTTAGAATAGTTTACTTTGACAAGTAATCGTTGCAAAGGTGAATTTAACTTGAACATTCTGTATTTATGCATTCATGGTCTTTCAAATTGACAATATTTGCATTAGAATTCAGCCGTCCGTTGCATTTGAGTATACTGAAATCCGTCATTTCGATATAGGGGTACGAAGTATTGCTAGTGTGATAATTAAAGCACTTGTGCATGCGAATTCTTTAGGCGATATTGTGCTTACAGGTTGCAATAAACGTGATTTCAAATTCTGTCACCCGGAAAACAGCATTTTGACATGACTAAAAGCGAGGAAGTAAATATTGGTGTGCGTGCATAGTCAAATGATTTGAATGTTTCTTTGTGACCGAAGTGTTTAAAAACAAAAATATTTCAATAACCACTTCGTTTGCTTGTAAATTAACAGAACTTCGAATTAACGAATGTACCTAAATAGTAATACAACGACACAGTCTCAACTCTTCCGTCTTGCTATGCTATTTTTATATTATCTAAAGTTTTTAAACATTCAGAAACACAATTGCTTTAGATTTGTCAAAATTAATTTTCATCCCAATTTCTTTAAAAAAAAAACACGCATTGCATTTACTTGACTTTGAAACAGAGCAATAGTTTCAGCTACCTGGGATACATCGTCTGCAAACAATATGTAGCAATCTTAATGTCTTTTGCAATAAAAATCCAAGAACTTTCAAGGAAACTTAACTAAGCTTACTATTATAATCATTTCATACTAAAACATGAATTATAACTGTAAATTTGTAATGCTATTTTGACTTTTATTCCAGACATATGCTTTCAAAAGTGTTAAATCTAGACATTAGATGATACTTAGACACATATTTGTTATAGTTAAATTCTATAAGATTTTTTATATCATATTGTAACTTTACCCGTCATTTTATTATTAAAATGACCTTTTTTAATTAAATTGTAATCTTTGTCATTTCTTTTCCCCTGAAATCAAATATAGCCATCTGACCTTATGGAGATGTGTTCATAAATAATCTTATAGTATATATAAGAAAAACGTTATGTAACTATTGTAAATATGACTGTAAAAGGAGTTAAAATCAATCTTTAAAATATATGTTCTGTTCACCAATGATATTATTTCCGTAAACACCAAAAACCGAGACGTCACCCTATTAAACATCAGAACAAAGACGTCATTATAAAATTAACCAAAGTTTTATATCACAATAAAATGTATTTTGTTGATGATCATTCAATAAAAAGTTGTTGTGATTCCCCGGTGTTGTTTATTTATTTTATTTTTATTCACTCATTTTTAGATGAATGAAACATGATGTTTTTACATGTATATGATTCAGAAGATTTTTTTATAAACATTATTCCAAAACTAATTTTCCTTAGTTTCATATAGGATTTTTTCCTTCTATATAACAGTGAAGCTTTTCGTGCGTAGTTTTGTATGAAAACTTATGCTGAATTTGTTTATAAACATGGCTCTAGAGCCGAAAGTAACTGAGATACTGTCAATTTAAATATGATCGAGAATGGGTAATCTTCAATTAAAAAGTACACAGCGGTGATTTTATTGCATATTCAATCTGATTTAAATCAGCTCCTGACTAACGCTACGCTTTAGGATCTGACATCCACCCATAAGTAGTCACCTTCTCGCGGTCTTTCTAACAACGTATCATTGGCGAACGTTCATTATTTTGAAACAGATGAGGTTTTTTATTGTAACCCTTGAAAAACCAATACTAAAAAGGTACTTTTCAGCGGTTAATATTAGAAACAGCATCGCTTTCAAAATTGTGAAAGCTCGTCGATGATTTGTCTTTTGAAAGACCACGAGAAGGTGACCTCCTGTTGTTGCCCGTCAGATTCTACTGCGTAGCGTTAATTAGAAGCTATTTTTAATTAGATTTAATATTTTCATCAATTACTGTTGATGATCTTTATCTTGACATGTGAAGTAATCATTAAAAATGTGACACGGTGAAAAATACGGAAATAAATTTGGCACAATTAATCATACCGGTGGTTTCAAGTTAATATCTCTATGCTTTAGAAGTTTGAAAAAATAACCCAGGGCAATAACTAATGAATATAGAAAGTATATTATCATTCTTATGTTCTGCATTTCTCCTCAATGAAATATATCCCACTTATATAGTTTCAATTTGATGTCTCAAATACTTTTCGAGTTATCCTCAGGTGAATCTAACAGTATTTGAGGTTTATGGGCTGTTTCTTTGGTTCTTTTATGGCATTTTCTTGCATTCAACAGACCAGAGAAAAAGTCCTTAAACCCATAGTTTATGTGGTTTCCTTCTTTTTTATTTAAGATAATGAACAGAATAAAGCTCATAAACCATCGGATGTAAGCCAGGAAGGATGAGAGAATGGATGTATACTTTAACCATTTTCCACCCTGCCTTTTAGAAAGGGGATCATTAATTCAGTCGTAATGCAAGTTACATGCGTTTGCAGAATAGGCCTAAGTACTAGGTTGTTTAACAGTGCTTAATTCATCACAATATTTTTTTGAACATTCTTGATTAAACAAGTTCTTATTACAAATGATCCCTTTGGTATTTCTCAACAAACAATATTAAGCGAAAAAGAGAAATATCCTGATAATGCTCTATAACTTACGATATGGTAATTTACACGTTTGATAAGCATGGCTTCAAAATCATGTGTTCGTGATGTGGTTATCACAATGGTATCATTAAAACTGTGTTGTATTCAAAATTAAAACGCGATAAGTCTAAAGCATAGGGATAAATCTTAAAATTCTTTACAAACGTTTTGAATGTATGTACATCAATTCAGAAGGGAGAAAAAACTGATATCCTTAAACATGAAATGCTTACAAATCAATTACCAATTTATCATCGTAATCAAAAGATCTTAATGCGTCCAGAATAGAATGTTTCTTGATTTTAGATAGAACAATTTCAGCTTCAGTAAACATTTTTGATACTTCTTTTATCTAATTCCGGCAATATATTGATCTTTCGAGAGTATACAATTCTCTGAAGGAAGAAATGATCTGTTCAATATAAGTCAATTATATTACATAATTCGCAGACATATCATTTTGATTAGGGTTTTATCTGAACTTTATTAAATATGGCAGGAAGAGACAGTAGATCAATTGTTAGTGATTCATAAATATATAAAAACTTATAAATCAGGTTTCTAGACCAATGGGGTCACACAGAAGAATCGCATGAGTCATTTTTTATTCTTTCCTTTTCGATACCAAATCGAGACCAATGACTAATCATTGCTATGGAATATATTTCACAATTATTTCTATAACCCATTCTACAGATAAAGTAAACAGGCTTTTAAATAAAATAAAAAATTGTAATTTCTTTGAAAATAAAAATAGAAAAAATATCAGGATTAGTTGCATTTGAATTACAAGTAATAAAAACAAGTGATCTGTAAGGGCTATTTGTTTTGTATCGAGACCAAGGGTTGGTCAAATGTACTATTTTCAAGTGTGACATAGCCCAGAAGGAAAAAAAATAAATAAGGAACTGCTGACAAGGGAGAGAAACAAATTTACATTTTTTTGTGGTCTCATAACAGCAGGTGACACGTGCCGTGTGGCAGCTGTAAAATGTTGCCCCGTACTTCACTTCAGTGTTGCTATATTTTTAGGTCCCTCGGGATTATTGATTCCATCACTTTATATGTTAAAAATGGAGTATCGCTGAAGCCGGGGCTAGGGGCGTGAGAGATGTTTCACTTTTTCATTATCCCTCAGGTACAAACTCAATCAAATCAGTCTGCAATTTTCATGTTATTTTAGTGTTATCAATGTTTCCGTAGTATCACCCTTTTCCAGACTTTGATACAAGTTACTGTTTTCGCCGAGTAGCATCAGAAGCTCTTACTTATAACTCGACAAAGTTCTCGCGATGAAAGTTATATTCATGATGATACGTTTTTCAAATGGAGCTTTCATTCATTTCGTTTCTAATTTATGCTATTCTTCTTACAACTTCAGTTAAGTTATTTTGATAACTTCCCATTATATTCCATAACACGTTTTCAACGTGCAATTAAAAGAGATACGCATGTGTATTACGGTTGTGGAACAAGACAAATATAACAAACTCTATCGCAAACAAAGATATATCAATGCATTTAAATTCAAACAGTCACATACAATGAAAGATTTTTTTTTGAATTGGTGGATAGATATTGTATCATAAGAATCAATGCTAAGCTTTTTGTCAATTATTCTCTTAACTCAAACGCTTATTATTAGTATTTGTATCTATATTACTGATTAATTGATGTAATTATTCTGCTTTGCAAATATTTCATTTAATCTTTGTGCAGAGGACATACATTACGGATTTGCTCCTCATTTTTGATAGAATAAACACTGATTCTATGACAATATCTAGAAAACCTAAAATCTCTTTCAGTTTAAAGTGTCTCCTCTTTTCTATAATAAGTAAATACCTTTTTACACTACGATATTTCCTTAGAAACGGAAGTAGCATTTCGTGCATGCGCATCAGTATTCAACAACTTCATAAACAATTCGATCTTATCTAAATGATTAGTTTGGAATAGTTTTTTCTTTTGACAAATAATCGATGCAAAGGTGAATTTAACTTGAACATTTCTGCATTTATGCACTCAGGTTCTTTCAAATTTGATGCATTCGAGACTGACAATACCTGCATTAGGATTTAACCGTCCATTGCATTTAAGTATACTGAAATCCGTCACTTTAAAGGTGTACATAGTATTGCTAGTGTGATAATTAATGCACATTATAGGCAATATCGTACTTACAGGATATAATAAACGTGATTTCAAATTATGTCACCCGGAAAACAGCATTTTGACATGACTTAAAGCGATAAGTATTTCTGAGGAAGTAAATATTGGTGTGCGTGCTGAGTCAAATGATTTGAATATTTCTTTGTGATATAGGTGACCGACATGTTTCAAAACAAAAATATTTCAATAACCACTTTGTTTGTAAGTTGAAGTCTAACATAACTTCGAATTAACGAATGGACAAAAATAGTTGTACAACGACACATCCTCAATTCTCTGAATGCTTGAAAATTTAGATAAAATAGAAAAATTATACTTTTTTTATTTGATTTTCATCTCATTTTGCTTCAAAAATCACTTATTGTATTAACCTGAGTTCAGCTGCTTGGGATACTTCGTCTGCAAACCTCAAAGCAATATATAAAGAATGTCGTTTGCAATAAAAAATCTAAGAAAGGAAACTTAACGAAGCTTACTATTATGATCATTTCATACTTAAACAATCACTAAAACATGAATTATACTGTAATTTTATAACGCCTTTTTGATTTTTATTCCAGAAATGTATTTTCTTAAGTGTTAAATCTAGACATTAGATGAACATAATGATACATACATGTCATAGTTAAATTTTATTAGAATATTATATTGTCAATTTATCCGTCATTTTATTATTAAAATGACAGACAATTCAACTGTAATCTTTGTCATTTCTTTTCCCCTTTAATCAAATATGACCATCTGAGCTTATGGAGGTGGGTATAGTATAAATAAGAACAACGTTATGTTACTATTGTAAATATGACTGTAAAAGGAGTTGTAAATCAATTTTTATAAAATATGTTCTGTTCATCATCGGTATTTTTCCGTAATCACTAAAAGGTTAAAAAGTTGATCGAGACGTCACCCCTATTAAACATCAGAACATAGACGTCATTATAAAATAAACTAAACTTTTGTAACATAATATAATGTATTTTGATGGTAATCATTCAATAAAAAGTTGTTGTGATTCCCCGGTGTTGTTTATTTATTTATTAATTTTATTTTTATTCATTCTTTTTTCAGATGAATGAAACATGATATTTACATGTATATGATTCAGAAGATTTTTTTAATAAACATTATTCCAAAACTTATTTTTCTTAGAGTCATATAGGATATTTTCCTTCTATATAACAGTGAAGCCTTGACCTAAAGGTTTTGGTGCGTAGTTTTGTATGAAACACTTATGCTGAATTTGTTTATAAACATGGCTCTAGAGCCGAACGTTACTGAGATACTGGCAATTCAAATATGTTCGAGAATCGGAAATCTTCTAGCTAGAAGTACACAGGGGTGATTTTATTGCATATTCAATCTGATTTAAATCAGCTCCTAAATAACGCTACGCTTTAGGATCTGACATCTACTCATAGGTAGTCACCTTCTCGCGGTCTTTCAATCAACCAATCATTGGCGAGCTTTCATTATTTTGAAACCGATGAGGTTTCTAATTTTAACCCTTGGAAAACCAATACGGAAAAGGTAATTTTCAGGATTTCGTGATTTCCAGCGGTTGATATTAGAAACAGCATCGCTTTCAAAATTGTGAAAGCTCGTCGATGATTGCCTTTTGAAAGGCCACGAGAAGGTGACCTCCTATTGTTGCCCGTCAGATCCTACTGGGTAGCATTAACTAGAAGCTGATTTTAATCAGATTTAATAATGCAATAAAATCACTGTTGACGATTTTCATCAATTACTATTGATGATCTTTATTTAGACATGTGACGTAATCATTAAAAATGTGACACGATGAAAAATAAGGACGAAAATAAATTTGGCACAATTAATTATACCGGTGATTTCAAGTTAATATCTCTATGCTTTTGAGTTATATAAAGTTTGAAAAAATAACCAAGGGCAATAACTAATGAATATAGAAAGTAGATTATCATTCTTATGCTCTGCATTTCTCCTCAATGAATTATATCCCACTTATATAGTTTCAATTTGATGTCTCAATTACTTTTCGACTTATCCTCAGGTGAATCTAACAGTATTTGAGGTTTATGGGCTGTTTCTTTGGTTCTTTTATGGCATTTTCTTGCATTCAACAGACCAGAGAAAAAGTCCTTAAACCCATAGTTTATGTGGTTTCCTTCTTTTTTATTTAAGATTATGAACAGAATAAAGCTCATAAACCATCGGATGTAAGCCAGGAAGGATGAGAGAATGGATGTATATTTTAACCATTTTCCCCGCCGCCTTTTAGAAAGGGGATCATTAATTCAGTCGCTATGCAAGTTACATGCGTTTGCAGAATAGGCCTAAGTACTAGGTTGTTTAACTGTGCTTAATTCATCACAATATTTTTTGAACATTCTTGATTTAACAAGTTCTTATTACAAATGATCGCCTTGGTATTTCTCAACAAACAATATTAAGCGAAAAAGAGAAATATCCTGATAATGCTCTATAACTTACGATATGGTAATTTACATCTTTGATAAGCATGGCTTCAAAATCATGTGTTCGTGATGTGGTTATCACAATGGTATCATTAAAACTGTGTTGAATTCAAAATTAAATTTTATTTATTCTGTTCATCAACGGTATATTTTTCCGTAACCATCAAAAAGTTAAAAATGTGACCGAGACGTCACCCCTATTAAACATCAGAACATAGACGTCATTATAAAATTAACTAAACTTTTGTATCACAATATAATGTATTTTGTTGATAATCATTCAATACAAAGTTGTTGTGATTCCCCGGTGTTGTTTATTTATTTATTTATATTTTTTTATTCATTCATTTTTTAGATGAATGAAACATGATATTTACATGTATATATGATTTCAGAAGATTTTTCTATAAACATTGTTCCAAAACTTATATTTCTAAGTTTCATATAGGAATTTTCCTCTATATAACCGTGAAGCCTAAAGCTAAAGGTTTTGGTGCGTAGTTTTGTATGAAACACTTATGCTGAATTTGTTTTAAACATGGCTCTAGAGTCAAAATTAACCTCCATCCGCGGGGCTGAGATACTGCCAATTCAAATTTGATCGAGAATGGGAAATCTTCAATTATAAAGTACACAGGGGTGGCCAAGTTTTTATTTCAAATTACGACCATTGCCTCAAAATTCTCTTTTGTTAACTTGACATAACAATCTGATTTAAATCAGCTCCTGAATAACGCTACGTTTTAGGATCTGACATCTACTCATAGGTAGTCACCTTCTCGCGGTCTTTCAATCAACCAATCATTGGCGAGCTTTCATTATTTTGAAACCGATGAGGTTTCTAATTTTAACCCTTGGAAAACCAATACGGAAAAGGTAATTTTCAGGATTTCGTGATTTCCAGCGGTTGATATTAGAAACAGCATCGCTTTCAAAATTGTGAAAGCTCGTCGATGATTGCCTTTTGAAAGGCCACGAGAAGGTGACCTCCTATTGTTGCCCGTCAGATCCTACTGGGTAGCATTAACTAGAAGCTGATTTTAATCAGATTTAATAATGCAATAAAATCATTGTTGACCGGTAGTTCAAATTAATATCTCCATGCTTTGGAGTTATATAAAGTTTGAAAAATAACCAAGGGCAATAACTAATGAACATAGAAAGTAGATTATCATTCTTATGCTCTGCATTTCTCCTCAATGAGATATATCCACTTATATAGTTTCAATTTGATGTCTGAATACTGTTTGAGTTACCCTCAGGTGAATCTAACAATATTTGATCTTTATGGGCTGTTTCTTTGGTTCTTTTATGGCATTTTCTTAAACAGACCAGGGGGAAAAGTCCATTTAAACCCATAGTTTATGTGGTTTCCTTCTTTCTTATTTAACATTATGAACAGAATAAAGCTTATAAACCATCGGATGTTAGCCAGGAAGGATGAGAGAATGGATGTATATTTTAACCATTTTCGCCACCGCCTTTTAGAAAGCGGATCATTAATTCAATATAATATACAAGTTACATGCGTTTGCTGAATAGGTATTAGGTAGTTTGACTCTGTTTAATTCATCAAAATATTTGTTGAACATCCTTGAATAAACAAATTGTATTGATTTTTAAGCATTGACTTTCAGAATTCTTATTACAAATGCTCACCTTGGCATTTCTCAACAAACAATATTAAGCGAAAAAGAGAAACAGATTCCTGATTATGCTCTATAACTTACGATATGGTAATTTACACTTTTGATAAGCATGGCTTCAAAATTATCTGTTCTTGATGTGGTTATCACAATGATATCATTAAAACGTTGAATTCAAAATTAAAACGCCATAAGTCCAAAACATAGGGATCAATCCTAAAATACTTGATGACAAAAGTTTTGAATGTATGTACTTAAATTTAGAAAAAAGAAGAAACTGATGTCCTTAATCATGAAATGCTAACAAATCAATTACCAATGTATCATCGTAATCACAATATCTTAATGCGTCTAGAATAGAATGTTTCTTGATTTTAGATAGATCAATTTCAGCTTCAGTAAACGTTTATCTAATTCCAGCAATATTTTGCTCAATCGAGAGTGTTCAACTCTCTGAAGGAAGAAATGATCTGTTCAATATAAGTCAATTATTTTACATAATTCGAGACATATTATTTTGATTTGGTTTTTATCTGAACTTTATTAAATTTGGCACGAAGAGACAGTAGGTCAATTGTTAGTGATTCATAAATATATAAATCAGGTTTCTAGACCAATGGGGTCACACAGAAGAATCGCATGAGTCATTTTTTATTCTTTCCTTTCCGATACCAAATCGAGACCAATGACTAATCATTGCTATGGAATATATATCACAATTATTTCTATAACCCATTCTACAGATAAAGTAAACAGGCTTTATATATTAAACTGAAAACATAGAGGATTGCTGAGGCGATTTAAGCAAAAACAACGAGTTTCAAATATGAGTAATATCATTGATTACTGTAAAATTTTGGTTTCATGCCATCCAAATAATGATGTTCTCTTTTGTAACATTTTACTTTTTGCTTTTTTGTTTTACAAATAAACATAAAAACTTTCCTTTCCCATTTTATCTGTTAAAAGTCAAAGATTGTTAGATAGTCTAATTTCATCGTAAACAACATTCTATTTCAAAGATAACAAATGATATCTTATACCAATGAAGAGATGTCATTTTTTGAAATTCTGATGTGTAGCTAAGAAAGAAAAGTATACTTTTAGATAAAGGCCACTTGATAATGTATGTCCTTGATTGCATACTAATAAATAAAACCAAGTCAAACTAAATCAATAGCGCAAAGATATGTTATACATTTATATTATAACAATGTTCTGACTCAACTTAACTATGAAAATATGAGCATAATGTCGCTACTGACAATGCTATGATTACGAATATCTTTGCTAGATAAAGACATCTAAACTTTTAATTCTACCTTATTTTTGTATTATATTGTATATTTTTATACTATAGTAATATGGGACATGTTTTACATTATGCTATTTTTACGTTATTTTAGTTTCAAAATTGTTTCATGCCCTTAGTTTAAAATAAAAATTGTAAACTCTCCCTTTCATTGAATATGTAACACACTTCTTACATCTTAGGATAAATACTGAATAATTCTGAGAGAAAATGCTTTAATAGACATACTTGAAATAAGATTGATTGCAAATACTGTGTGGCTCAAGTGAAAAATTGAAAAAAATTGTTGTTTTTGTTTTTGTTGTTTTGTTGTTTTTTTGTCCTGACAAAATGGCCATAACTTGATCAGTAGGTCTGGTTACCCTAGCACGTGTTCATGCTGTTTATTAATCCTAATAAGATCAATGTACCGCGCTAGGATTTTGATGCTGATTTAGCCAACACAACGCTAAATATCTTTAATGATTGTTTCCACCTTTGATTTTGGACAAAAGCATTCATCATTTAAAATATGACTGAAGAGCGACACTGACTTTAGTCTTCGCTGGTCGCATATCAGTTGCCGCAAGCAAGCTTACGATTAAACAAGAAAAAAATCTTTATATGACTGAAAAAAAAACCGATAAATACTGCATATTATATTAAATTGAAAGATAAATTTATATCACATAATTATAACAATATTTCAAATAAGACACATAGCTCTACTATAGTCTATAGAAATCTAGACAAAAAGATAACAATGTAAATCATTTTAAAAGATGTACCCTTCTTAACAAAGATTCAAAGACTCAGTCAATTAAAAAATTTGAGGTGATTAAATGTACACTTGCATTGTATTTGTCATCCATATAAAGCTTTTCATATACTTACTATTTATATGACTATATTTCTACCTCTTATTCAAAGGGGTCTATGTTTGCATTTTTTGTACATTGTATTAACATATTGAAATTTCTGTAAATAGTGTCCTAGGCAATAATAAATGGCTTTCTTTCAACTATTTTGAGGAATTCTGAATTTGCTCGTACAATACGTGTGTATCTGGAGGTGTGCTGCTTCAAAAGCAATATTAGAGAAGATGCTATTATCCTTAAACATCTAATGGATAAACAATTGGTGTTTAAAAATTAATGTTACAGTACTCGAAGTTGATCTAACAAGGCAAAATATGTTTCTGTCAATCTTGTGTAAATGTTTTTATTTGCATGTTCTAATTACAGTTTCAATACACAAACATCTTTTGTTCAAGTCGCAAAATTGTGCGTCAATTTGTGCTTATATAGGCGTGGACAGAACAATCATTTGATGAAATAATTATTACTAATGTTGCGGTATTTTTTATATTTAGTGCCATAATAATCACCCATAAAACGCTTATAGAAGTATTTAAATTGATAGATACTGGTAGGAACATAAAGTAAAATTCCATGAAATGTTAGGAAAGTAGCATTTAATCAACTTATTTCATTTATTTTAATCATAAGTATAGAAGGAGTTTTTTTTGTTTTTTTTTTCAGTTTTTTTTTTAAAGTTTTTTGGGTTTTTTGTTAAGTTTTTTGTTGAGTTATTGATGATGAGAGTTTTTTTTTTTTATAGTGTTGTAAGGTTTTTGTGTGCTGTAGGGTTTTTTTGTTTTTTTTTTTTTTTTTTTTTTTTTTTAAATTGTTTTTGGGTTTTAAAGGTTTTTTTTTTTGTTGTAGGAAAGAAGGGAAGAAAGTAACAGGGGTTGGGTTTTTTGTAGGTTTTTTAAGAAAAGTGGAGTAAAGTTTTTTGTTTTTTTTTTAAGTTTGTTTATGTTTGGTGTTTAGTTTTTTAGGTTTTTAGTTGTTTTTTGAAAGGGTTTTAGGAAAGGGGGTTGGGTTGGTTTTTGTTTAGAAGGTTTTGTTTGTCAGCAAGAGAGAAAGAGTTTGAAGGGAAGGTCAATATAAGTTTTGTTGTTTTCTGTTTTTTTGGTTTTTTTTGAGTTTTTATTTTGTTTTTGTTTTTGACAAGTTTTTTTTTTTTTAAGAAAGGAAGGAAGTTTACGTTTGACAAGGTTTAAGAAAAGTATTTCTGAAAATAAAAATTGTAATTTCTTTGAAAATAAAAATAGAAAAAATATCAGGATTAGTTGCATTTGAATTACAAGTAATAAAAACAAGTGATCTGTAAGGGCTTATTTGTTTTGTATCGAAACCAAGGGTTGGTCAAATGTACTATTTTCAAGTGTGACATAGCCCAGAAGGAAAAAAAAATAAATAAGGAACTGCTGACAAGGGAGAGAAACAAATTTACATTTTTTTGTGGTCTCATAACAGCAGGTGACACGTGCCGTGTGGCAGCTGTAAAATGTTGCCCCGTACTTCACTTCAGTGTTGTTATATTTTTAGGTCCCTCGGGATGATTGATTCCATCACTTTATATGTTAAAAATGGAGTATCGCTGAAGCCGGGGCTAGGGGCGTGAGAGATGTTTTACTTTTTCATTATCCCTTCAGGTACAAACTCAATCAAATCAAAATCTGCAATTTTCATGTTATTTTAGTGTTATCAATGTTTCCGTAGTATCACCCTTTTCCAGAATTTGATACAAGTTACTGTTTTCGCCGAGTAGCATCAAAAAGCTCTTACTTATAAACTCGACAAAGTTCTCGCGATGAAAGTTATATTCATGATGATACGTTTTTCAAATGGAGCTTTCATTCATTTCGTTTCTAATTTATGCTATTCTTCTTACAACTTCAGTTAAGTTATTTTGATAACTTCCCATTATATTTCCATAACACGTTTTCAACGTGCAATTAAAAGAGATATGCATGTGTATTACGGTTGTGAAAACAAGACAAATATAACAAACTCTATCGCAAACAAAGATATATCAATGCATTTAAATTCAAACAGTCACTTACAATGAAAGATTTTTTTTTAATTGGTGATAAATATTGTATCATAAAGAATCAATGCTAAGCCTTTTTGTCAATTATTCTCTTAACTCAAAACGCTTATTATTAGTATATGTATCTATATTACTGATTAATTAATGTAATTATTCTGCTTTGCAAATATTTCATTTAATCTTTTGTACAAAGGACATACATTACGGATTTGCTCCTCATTTTTGATAGAATAAACACTGATTCTATGACAATATCTAGAAAACCTAAAATCTCTTTCAGTTTAAAGTGTCTCCTCTTTTCTATAATAAGTAAATACCTTTTTACACTACGATATTTCCTTAGAAACGGAAGTAGCATTTTCGTGCATGCGCATCAGTATTCAACAACTTCATAAACAATTCGATCTTATCTAAATGATTAGTTTGAATAGTTTTTTTCTTTTGACAAATAATCGATGCAAAGGTGAATTTAACTTGAACATTTCTGCATTTATGCACTCAGGTTTCTTTCAAATTTGATGCATTCGAGACTGACAATACCTGCATTAGGATTTAACCGTCCATTGCATTTAAGTATACTGAAATCCGTCACTTTAAAGGTGTACATAGTATTGCTAGTGTGATAATTAATGCACATTATAGGCAATATCGTAACTTACAGGATATAATAAACGTGATTTCAAATTATGTCACCCGGAAAACAGCATTTTGACATGACTTAAAGCGTTAAGTATTTCTGAGGAAGTAAATATTGGTGTGCGTGCTGAGTCAAATGATTTGAATATTTCTTTGTGATATAGGTGTCCGACGTGTTTCAAAACAAAAATATTTCAATAACCACTTTGTTGCTTGTAAGTGTAGTCTAACATAACTTTCGAATTAACGAAATGGACAAAAAAATAGTTGTACAACGACACAACCTCAATTCTCTGAATGCTTGAAAATTTAGATAAAATAGAAAAATTATACTTTTTTTTTATTGATTTTTCATCTCATTTCCCTTCAAAAAATCACTTATTGTATTAACCTGAGTTCAGCTGCTTGGGATACTTCGTCTGCAAACCTCAAAGCAATATATAAAGAATGTCGTTTGCAATAAAAAAATCTAAGAAAGGAAACTTAACGAGAAAGCTTACTATTATGATCATTTCATACTTAAACAATCACTAAAACATGAATTATACTGTAATTTTGTAACGCCTTTTTGATTTTTATTCCAGAAATGTATTTTCTTAAGTGTTAAATCTAGACATTAGATGAACATAATGATACATACATGTCATAGTTAAATTTTATTAGAATATTATATTGTCAATTTATCCGTCATTTTATTATTAAAATGACAGACAATTCAACTGTAATCTTTGTCATTTCTTTTCCCCTTTAATCAAATATGACCATCTGAGCTTATGGAGGTGGGTATAGTATAAATAAGAACAACGTTATGTTATACCCCGGTCACATATTCACGGAAAACGCCCACGGAAGAGCCACGGATTATTTCCGGCATCGTCCGTAGCTTTTTTATAAACATTATTCCAAAACTTATTTTTCTTAGAGTCATATAGGATAATTTCCTTCTATATAACAGTGAAGCCTTGACCTAAAGGTTTGGTGCGTAGTTTTGTATGAAACACTTATGCTGAATTTGTTTATAAACATGGCTCTAGAGCCGAACGTTACTGAGATACTGGCAATTCAAATATGTCAGTAGCTCTCCGTATTGTAACCGTAATCTATCGTAGTAGTCCTTGTATATCCGTAGTGATCCTTGACAATTTTTGAACATGCACAAAAATTTGCTACGGAAAAATCATCCGTAGCGTATCCCTACTAGTCCGTATTAATCTGTACTGATACGGACTGGTCCGTACGAAAACCCTAATAGTCCGTACTGATTCGTAGTCCACCAACTTGTCAAGGATTTCCACGCTTTGGTAAGGAGAACTACGTATTTGTACGGTTACCCTACGTATAAGCTACGGTTTTAATACGGATTAATACGACATTGTCACGGAAAGCCACGATCGTAATACGTTGTACTACGGAGAGGCAAGGATTAGCACGGTCTTATACGGTTTATTGCGTTGCAATACGAAACGGTGCGGAATGTTCGGCCCACCACTGTTTAGTACGGATGAATTAAGTATCATGTACTTTTTCAAGGGTATAAATACTACCGTCTTGTTAAAAACAGACATATATATTTGCAGGAACATTTAATAAATGATAATTGCCATTTACTGGCTGCAACTTTATTGTGAAATGGCTCAGAATGCGGAGGCAGTGGTCGAGCTGCTTGATGACATGCATAGAAGTAAATTTATATGAATATCGTACTACAATTCATAAGAAATAGAATAACATTTAATGTTACATATTTTACAAACATTGGATCGTGAAAATGGAGTAAATATGTACATAAAACGAAGTGTCTCATAAGCCTCGGACACTGGCCATTGAGTGATAATAAGATTAATTAAGTTTTTTACATATTTTTAAAACATAAACATTCACGATAATTAATGTAATTGTAAGATGAACAGCAAATCTTAAAATTAAAAGAGAAGCAGTATTGATCAACATTTTCATACATATCTAATCAGGTAAGAGAAGACAGACGAGATGGTGGACTAGAGATGGGCTTTAACGAAGACCGCTTCATGTTTAGTATGAGGCTCTCATAGCCGAACTTGTTGAGCACCCAGCGTCCCTCAAGACATTCAATTTAATTAGACCTGATGTGCAATTAAAAGAGATACGCATGTGTATTACGGTTGTGAAACAAGACAAATATAACAAGCTCTATCGCAAACAAAGATATATCAATGCATTTAAATTCAAACAGTCACTTACAATAAAAGATTCTTTTTTGAAATGGTGGATAAATATTGTATCATAAGAATCAATTCTAAGCTTTTTGTCAATTATTCTCTTAATTCAAACGCTTATTATTAGTACATGTATCTATATTACTGATTAATTAATGTAATTATTCTGCTTTGCAAATATTTCATTTAATCTTTGTACAGAGGGCAAACAGTACGTATATGCTCATCATTTTTGATAGAATAAACACTGATTCTATAAAGTGTCTCATTTTTTCTATAATAAGTATAGACCTTTTTACACTACGATATTTCTTAGAAACGGGAGTAGCATTTCGTGCATGCGCATCAGTATTCAACAACTTCAACAATTCGATCTTATCTAAATGATTAGTTTGGAATAGTTTATTTTGACAAATAATCGTTGCATAGGTGAATTTAACTTGAACATTTCTGCATTTATGCACTAAGGGTCTTTCAAATTTGATGCATTCGAGACTGACAATACCTGCATTAGAATTTAACCGTCCATTGCATTTAAGTATACTGAAATCCGTCACTTTAAACCTTGACCTAAAGGTTTTGGTGCGTAGTTTTGTATGAAACACTTATGCTGAATTTGTTTATAAACATGGCTCTAGAGCCGAACGTTACTGAGATACTGGCAATTCAAATATGTTCGAGAATCGGAAATCTTCTAGCTAGAAGTACACAGGGGTGATTTTATTGCATATTCAATCTGATTTAAATCAGCTCCTGAATAACGCTACGCTTTAGGATCTGACATCCACCCAAAGGTAGTTACCTTCTCGCGGTCTTTCAAACAACCAGTCATTGGCGAGCTTTCATTATTTTGAAACCGATGAGGTTTCTTATTTTAACCCTTGGAAAACCAATACTGATAAGGTAATTTTCAGGATCGGTTAATATTAGATACAGCATCGCTTTTAAAATTGTGAAAGCTCGTCGATGATTTGCCTTTTGAAAGGCCATGAGAAGGTGACCTCCTAGTGTTGCCCGTCAAATCCTACTGCGTAGCGTTAATTAGAAACTGATTTTAATCCGATTGAATATGCAATAAAATCACTGTTGACGATTTTCATCAATTACTGTTGATGATCTTTATTTAGACATGTGACGTAATCATTAAAAATGTGACACGATGAAAAATAAGGACGAAAATAAATTTGGCACAATTAATTATACCGGTGATTTCAAGTTAATATCTCTATGCTTTTGAGTTATATAAAGTTTGAAAAAATAACCAAGGGCAATAACTAATGAATATAGAAAGTAGATTATCATTCTTATGCTCTGCATTTCTCCTCAATGAGATATATCCCACTTATATAGTTTCAATTTGATGTCTCAAATACTTTTCGAGTTATCCTCAGGTGAATCTAACAGTATTTGAGGTTTATGGGCTGTTTCTTTGGTTCTTTTATGGCATTTTCTTGCATCCAACAGACCAGAGAAAAAGTCCTTAAACCCATAGTTTATGTGGTTTCCTTCTTTTTTATTTAAGATTATGAACAGAATAAAGCTCATAAAACCATCAGATGTTAGCCAGGAAGGATGAGAGAATTGATGTATACTTAAACCATTTTCCCCACCGCCTATAGAAAGCGGATCATTAATTCAGTCGCTATGCAAGCTACGTGCGTTTTCAGAATAGGCCTTGGTTTTAGGTAGTTTGCCTGTGTTTAATTCATCAAAATATTTTTTTGAACATTCTTGATTAAACAAGTTCTTATTACAAATGATCGCCTTGGCATTTCTCAACAAACAATATTAAGCGAAAAGGAGAAATATCCTGATAATGCTCTGGTAATTAAAACGCCATAAGTCCAAAACATAGGGATCAATCCTAAAATACTTGATGACAAAAGTTTTGAATGTATGTACTTAAATTTAGAAAGGAGAAGAAACTGATGTCCTTAATCATGAAATGCTAACAAATCAATTACCAATTTATCATCGTAATCAAAAGATCTTAATGCGTCTAGAATAGAATGTTTCTTGATTTTAGATAGATTAATTTCAGCTTCAGTAAACGTTTTTGAAACTTCTTTTATCTAATTCCAGCAATATATTGCTCGTTCGAGAGTATTCAACTCTCTGAAGGAAGAAATGATCTGTTCAATATAAGTCAATTATATTACATAATTCGCAGACATATCATTTTGATTGGGTTTTTATCTGAACTTTATTAAATTTGGCAGGAAGAGACAGTAGGTCAATCGTTAGTGATTCATAAATTTATAAAAACTTATAAATCAGGTTTCTAGACCAATGGGGTCACACAGAAGAATCGCATGAGTCATTTTTTATTCTTTCCTTTCCGATACCAAATCGAGACCAATGACTAATCATTGCTATGGAATATATATCACAATTATTTCTATAACCCATTCTACAGATAAAGTAAACAGGCTTTATTATTAAACTGAAAACATAGAGGATTTCTGAGACAATTTAAGCAAAAACAACGAGTTTCAAATATGAGTAATATCATTGATTACTGTAAAATTTTGGTTTCATGCCATCCAAATAATGATGTTCTCTTTTGTAACATTTTACTTTTTTGCTATTTTGTTTTACAAATAAACATAAAAACTTTCCTTCCCATTTTATCTGTTAAAAGTCAAAGATTGTTAGATAGTCTAATTTCATCGTAAACAACATTCTATTTCAAAGATAACAAATGATATCTTAAACCAATGAAGAGATGTCATTTTTTGAAATTCTGATGTGTAGCTAAGAAAGAAAAGTATACTTTTAGATAAAGGCCACTTGATAATGTATGTCCTTGATTGCATACTAATAAAATAACTTTTTAGTCAAAACTAAATCAATAGCGCAAAATATGTTATAAATTTGAATTATGCATGTAACAATGTTCTGACTCAACTCGTAAAGCGCTTACAAATATTGACAATGCTATGATAACGAATTTCTTTGCTAGATAAAGACATCTAAACTTTAAAATTTACCTTATTTTTGTATCATTTATACATTTTTATATTATAGTATTATGGGGCATGTTTTACATTATGGTATATTTACGTTATTTCAGTTTTCAAAATTGTTTCAAGCCCTTCAATTAATATAATAATTGTAAACTATTCCTTTCATTGAATATGTAACAGCTCAACTTGTACACTTCTTACATCTTTGGATAAATACTGAATAATTCTAAGACAAAATGCTTTAATAGACATACTTGAAATAAGATTGATTGCAAATACTGTGTGCTCAAGTGAAAAATTGAAAAAAATTGTTGTTTTTGTTTTTGTTGTTTTGTTGTTTTTTTGTCCTGACAAAATGGCCATAACTTGATCAGTAGGTCTGGTTACCCTAGCACGTGTTCATGCTGTTTATTAATCCTAAGAGATCAATGTACCGCGCTAGGATTTGATGCTGATTTAGCCAACACAACGCTAAATATCTTTAATTAACTTTTCCACCTTTGATTTTGGACAAAAGCATTCATCATTTAAAATATGACTGAAGAGCGACACTCACTTTAGTCGCTGGTCGCATATGTAGAATCAGTTGCCGCAAGCAAGCTAACGATTAAACAAGAAAATAATCTTTATATGACTGAAAAAAAAACGATAAATACTGCATATTAAATGTAATTGAAAGATAAATTTATATCACATAATTATAACAATATTTCAAATAAGACACATAGCTCTACTATAATCTATAGAAATCTAGATAAAAAGATAACAATGTAAATCATTTTAAAGATGTACCCTTCTTAACAAAGATTCAAAGACTCAGTTAATAAAAAAGTTGAGGTGATTAAATGTACACTGACATGTATTTGTCATCCATATAAAGCTTTTCATATACTTACTATTTGTATGACTATATTTCTACCTCTTATTCAAAGGGGTCTATGTTTGCATATTTTGTACAAATGTATTAACATATTGAAATTTCTGTAAATAGTGTCCTAGGCAATAATAAATGGCTTTCTTTCAACTATTTTGAGGAATTCTGAATTGCTCGTACAATACGTGTGTATCTGGAGGTGTGCTGCTTCAAAAGCAATATAAGAGAAGATACTATCATCCTTAAATATCTAATGGATAAAAAATTGGTGTTTAAAAATAAGTGTTACATTACTAGAATCTGATAAGAACCGATTTATTATCTATTCTGTGTGAACGATACATCACGAGTAAATTAGCTCGTAGATCAGACGGTGCACTTAAAACTGAAACATATGCAAAAGATGATAAGTATACAAATATATATCAATTGGAATATTCTTGCGTTGCAACCGTTTTCAATGTTGGGTAAATTTTCACAATTTCATTAATTATTCTGGAAAAACGGAATATTATTTCTAGTCCTTGCCGTCATGAAAAAAAACAACTCAGTGGAGTCCTTTTAACTAGTTTATTAGTAAATCAATGCCTCTAAATCTTCAGTTGTAAGTTGTTGTTTTTTTAACATAAAACACAATTTATGTTGATCACTTAAATCATACGTATACTCCTTCGTTCAAAAGCATTTTAAAACAATAACGTTATGCTTGGTTTAAACTTATTGATACAACAAATAAATATCATATCTTAAAGGACATTTCATACTCGTAAAATAAATTGAAATGCTTTGCTCGGTTAATATTCATTGATAGAAAATAGAAAGCTAAATACAATGTCTTTAAATATATACAGTAAACTTCACTTTTAGCGAACACGGTTATAGCGAACTTCCATTTATAAGGAACAATGTTCTTTGGCCCGAATTTTGCCCTTCTTTATTTAATATAGAAATATACGGTTATAGCAAACACGGATATAAGGAATTATTGCTTATAAGAAACTCATTTCTTTGTCCCAATTTAGTTAAATGTACAGAAAATTACACTTTTATGACAAACTCAAAAATATCGGCTTTAATCGATCCCGCATTTTAAACTTTTATTTTCATTTGCACGGATTAAAACTCGGCCAAATGTACCGTTTACTGTTGTATGTACTTCATTCAATACAGCTGTGAAAAGCAGTACGTAATAGTTTTCTATTTAGGATAGTTTAGCATGAGTGTTCTTGTCACAAAGATGAAACGGTTATTCCTTTTATTCAAAAGTGTCTTTTCTTTTCCTCGTGTAAAATAATTATGATCATTTATAATCGGTTTTCAACATACTCACTAAAGCTTCGCCTTGCTAATCCATTGAAAACTTCAAAGTACGCTTGATTAAAATAAAAGAAATATTTATATTTCATAATTAAAGCTGCACGCCTCCAGATGAGCCAATATATTTCAAAAAATTCAATCTTTAGAAAAGTTTTATTAAGATTTTAAGAAAAGTTAGAAGATTCAATATTTATTTCATTATTTACATGTTAAGTGCGATTAATGAATGATTTTGCAGTATCAATCACTATAATTCTACTGCGTTAGTAACGCAGTAAGAGGTATTTATGTATATTTTGACATATTTTTAATAATTTACGTAGATTATAAGTGCCGTTTGAAATGTGTAAATTACTTTCTTTCTTCACTTCACAGTATTTTACTTTTAAATACATTTCAAAATTTTCATACAAATAAGCATGAATCTGGAGGAATGCTGCTTTAAAGGTCACCCTTTAAATATAAAAGGAAGGAAAAATCGAAAATCTTGTTTTTTCTTAATTATAGAAAGAACACGAAAAGCACTGGGTGTAGAAACAAAATATGATATTTTATGAGAAATTGAAAAAGAGGGTAAAACTAAAACTGAAATAGCAAAGGATTTCAAAGTCCAAAAAGTATATTCTCGGGGTATCGTGTCTAATAAAGAAATAAATGACTAATTATTATTAAACAAATGCTCTTCAAATGAAGGACGATGGTTAACAATCAGTTCGTTATGTGTTAATTTATTCGCTATAAAAACTCCTGATACAAGGAACTGATTCGCTATATGCTTACACAGAACTCCGGATATAAGGAACATATTTTGAATGTCCCAGTGAGTTCCTTATAAGCGAAGTTTACTGTATTAGGCATAGAAGGCAAGAACTGTTTATGTATTGTAAAACAATTACAATACGCTTACTATCATATCCAACATATCCAACAACATTTTAACAATACATTTAAACGTCTTTGTAAGTACAATTTAAATACAGTGCAACTTCTATTCTGAAAAAAACCAGCTTAATATGAATGCATTATAACCTCACAAGAACATTTCAGTAAAATATTTTTCATTCTGGTAACATCAATATGTTGACAACACATTATCAATATAACAGCTTACAATAATGAGTAAAACACGCAAATCTAAAACATTTTAATATACAGTAATTACAGTTTTTATTTCATGCTTTTGAGTGGATTACTGATTTATCCGTGAAAATTATATTTGATCATTTCACAGTGAAAATTATCAAAATTTATTTTATGCTTTTCAGTGGATTACTGATTTATCCGTGAAAATTATATTTGGTAATTTCACAGTGAAAATTATCAAATATAGTTTCACACTTTTCAATAACGAAACTACTTTTTCAAGTTTTTACCCAATGTGGTACCTCAATTTATTTTTGCTGGCAATTCTGACATTGTCAGGGCTGTTTAGAGAAAAGCAAAGATAGAATTGATAAATAACTTAAATTTCAAAAGTAATGCACAAAGAAAAAATTTACTTCAATTCATTCAAATCACCAATCAGATCACCAAATATCGTCTCTAAACTTTTTGTTTCATTTTTACCGTCTGAAAAAATACACTTCCTGCCATATGCAAAACTGCAATTGATGACTTTTGGACATATTTAAGTACCCTTCGAGTAATAACTGCCTAATGCAAAAGCAATGACAGTCATCAGTCCGAAGAATAAGTAAACAACCCAGCGTTCGTAAGACAACCTTTCAGCATTCCATGTTTTCTTATTTCGTAGCCGCTTTTTGAATGTTTACACATCTGCCAACAATTATTTATTGTCTGTAACAATCCTCAAATAAGTTTTCTTTCTTATAATAAGATGTATGATTAACAAATCCAAATGATATCCCTCTGAATCAAACACAATTATTTTCCTCCTGTGAAATACTCATAAAATAATATCATCGCCATTTAACGTTGATTGTCGAACTTATTTTTCAACTCAAGACTTTTTGTGAGTCGAATAAAATGAGGCTACCAGTGGGGAAAACAGATTTTAAAATTAAAGTTAATATTGAGGAAATTTCATTTAAACTTGTTTTTAAGCATAAAATAAAAAGAAAATTTGTTTGTTTGTTGTGTAAGATGTAATTTTATTTCATCTCGTGAACTTTAAAAACAGTATTCTCACGAGTGACGTAGCTGTTTTAAAGCTCACTCGATGAAATAAAATTTCATCATGCACACAAACAAACAAATATCCTCTATATCACTTACAAAGGCTAACATTCCTGCTATAAACTAACATTCATTGGATAAAATCAAATTCAGCAAAGATTGGGGAAGAGGCAGTTCATTTAATAGTTTCCCGGTCATGCAGAATGTGAGAAAAATAAGAACTAGAAAGCTCAGTTCAGGAAAGATTCTTTTAAACCGTTAACTTGTCAGATAGGACAAAAAAGAAGACAACATGCAGGCTACAGCATGCTATGAAGTTAGTCCTTGTTTTTCTAATATCTTCTTATATGTTCACACATAGTGCTTTATAGGGAAAAAATCACAAAGCTTCCCACAGCCGTACTTATTGTTTAACATATTTTTAATCATAAGTTTTACCGCGTTTTCTTCGAAATAAGTAAAAGCTTTCATCCACAAAGAAATATACACAACAATGGTTCGTTTTGACACAGCTGCAAATCTATATGAGAATCGTCCAATATAAGTTTGGCAGCTGTGTACTCTTCCAATTTAATTCAGTATTTTACTCAACAATTAATAATAACTTTAAAATATGATAAAAAGTCTATAACCTCACTAATTATATTTTTAACACTAGAAATTTTTTTTTATAATATGCCAATTCCACAACTAATGTTATACAAGGAATTATTTTAAAGACAAAAAACCCAGTTGAAACAATTAGTTATATGACCATACATTGATTTGGTCTAAGATGTATAAAATAACTGCCTCCATCATTCTACACATTAAAATGAATGTATACTATAATAAGAGATAATTACATTTCATCGGTACCGGTATTTAATTATATATAAATTGAATTGTGTTCTTCTATTAATCATAATGGTTTATTGATCATAATGGTTTATCTTAATAATTGTCTTTTCATGTACAAATTCTACCACGTCTTAATAGTTTTTATACAAAACATTTGTTTGTAGATACATCTCCAAATCTTTTCAACTAAATAAAATAAACCGAAATTGTTTATTAAGTATTTTATATGTCAACATTAAATGTTAATTTTACATGTTTATGTTTCACAGTGACTTATATAGCATAACATAGACAATTAAAAGTTACAGAAAAGTAATAATCAATAATACAAAACGCATCAATATTTAATCGCATCAATAATTACACGGGGGGGGGAATCACGTGACTTTGTAGAGTAATACCCACGAGAAAATGGCGACTGCTGAGCCCCGGTATGTACCTTATTATGTTAAATTAAGGTGACATCAAAACAAAACCTAGCGTATCATATGCGCGTTAATTTTCTTCAAATGACAATACAAAGTGCATATCCTACGTTTTGTGGTTTTTGAGAACTTTGTTTGAATTGTGTGAAAATTGCACATTCATTGATAGTAATTCGCACGAAGCGATATAACTTGGTACCAAAATAAATGAAAATAAGTCTTCTTTTAGCACTTAAGACACCAAATCAATCATTTTATTGACATCTTTTCTTGTATAATTCCATATAAAATTTTGTTCGAAGGTCTGTAGCCTACAAAACAAAATAGTAAGTTTCACGCACAGTTTCCAATAGCTTACTAAAATGTGACGAAACTATTTTATAATTCTTTTGGTTTCAAATTTGTTTAGTGTGTTCCTTCTACGGTGACAGAGAAACAAATATCGAGAGAGTATTTTAATAATAATTCATATTATTTCATAATACATGTATTAATATTCATATAATTTCATAAAAGATTACTTAACTTAAAAAAAACTAAATGAGACATTGACAGTCATACTCAACAATGTACGTTACACTTGGCCCTTTTTTACGTTAGACTGGACCCATATCCGTCATCTTTAGAACTAGATATATAAAGAAATAACTGTGCAGAAGGAAATATTACAACACCATCATTTACTTTTCAGTATCTGCAATTTGGACCAAAAACGCAAAGGAGAAGACATTCGCCATATCACATTGATATACAGTATACCTCATTTGCATATGCTCTTCTATATTTAATATGACGTCACCCGGTCCATAAACCGCATACAGACCGGGGGCGGTCCATAATTCTTATGAAGACCGTTTAAACGTAACTTTCACGACGTGTGAATTTCACGACGACACAAACAGACGATTAAGCCAAAATGGCTAGGCGATTCGCCTCTTTATCAGAGACAAAATTTATTACATGTTGATCAAAAGTCATGATTTGTCTTTAATTTAATTATAAATTTTATTTATAGTTTGTGAAATTCTAAAAGTCCGGGTTTTTGCCTAGTAACATTAAATATTTAATTTGATTAACAAAAATGGAATATTAAAAGAAGAGCATGATTTTTTGCTGCATCGCTTGAGAATAATTAAACAAAATCCGACTAGGGTTTGAAATATTTCACACACTGAACAAGTAAAATTATTATTTGAAAGCAAATAATAGTAAAATGACAGCACAAAACAAATGGATGAAAGGATTTAGATTCGGTATAATATAACAAATAAAACATGGCCTTTCGGGCAAAATGCAAGTTTACGGACTGGTTGGTCAGACCTCGGAAGGAATATGGCCCTCAGCTACGCTTCGGGCCATATACCTTCCTCAGTCTGACCAACCAGTCCGTAAACTTGCATATTGCCCTCAAGCCCATGTTTTATTTGTTAATTAATGCCATCATAGAACTGGTATACAAAGTTTTTATCAAATTTATTCTTTTATACACTAGCAGATTTTATAAATAAACCCCAAGAAGTTTTGTTTAAACGTTATGTATTACTATACGCTTATTTTCTTACCATGTGCAAATGTGTTGCGTCGTAAACTCTTACTTTTTGTTTGTGATAGAGTAAGTAAATAAGATGTTCAGGGCGTCCATGGCCGAGTGTTTAAAGTCCCTGATTTTTATACACATGCTTCTCACCGCTATGGATTCTAGATAGTCCGACCAGAGTCCTTGAATTCTTTCATCAGACTAGCTAACAAAACGTCGGTCCTTTAACTCAGGTGTCCCGACATTGACGGTGTGATTTGAAACCCAGCATCTAAGATTGTTTTATGTGAATATTTTTTTTACTCAACTTGCCTTCACTTTAAAAAGTGTAAATATCTTTGACCGTTTGGTTTCAAATAACCGTTTTTCTTTAAATGTCCATTATGCCTCTTAAATGCTATCATTTTTATTTTAAAAAAAACTGTTTATTTTTGGTATTTTGTTACAGTTTCCGAAAACATACTCATTTGCTAGATACTCAAACTATCTTAAATTGCATCTTTGTTTCTGTTTGAAAATGGTATACCTTTAGTGAATAAGTATTTCGTATGGAAGTCAAAATACTACTTTGTTTACATTTTGCTACCTTAACGACACATCACTTAATGTTCAGCGCTACCTTTTTCAGTTGTAATAAAATACTATCATGCGTTTTATCCATAATTTAAACATTATGAAACACATGTTTGACATTTCTAAAGAATTAAAACAATATGGAATTCTGAGGCACAATGTGCCTTTAATCATAACTTGTATCACTGTATCATTGATGTTTGTTTTTTGTTGTTGTTTTGTTTGTTTTTTTGTTTGTTTTTTTTTTGTAAGAAATTACTTTGTTCTTGCGAATTCTTCAATATATTTTCATAAATTAAGTAACATAGTGACTAAATGTAAACAAATACCGCCATATAAAAACATAAGCATCCAGTTAATAAACATCACCATACCAATTAACAAGCAATTATATTTGTTCATCTTCTTTCTAATTACAGTAAAATGAGGGCCAAGACACACCTGAAACTGCAGAGGTCAAAGAACTACTATCGCAACAGAAAAATAACACTGAGCCGTGTAATATCAAATCCCATCAAAAGTTCATTTGATATATTATAAGAACAACCAATTAAGCATTCGTCCTATAGACAAAAAGTGAAATATTTGATCTTGAATAATTGAAATAAGTATTTTCTATCGCTTTTCATATGAACTTTAACTTTCTTTTAATGAATATTTATGCTACTGGAAACTGTGCGTGAAACTTACTATTTTGTTTTCGTGCGACTTACTACCCAGAAATTGTTCGTTTTACTTACTAAACACTTGCAAAGAACATTTGTAGGCTACAGACCTTCGAAAATATATTTTATATGAACTTCTACGATAACAGATGTCAATAAAATGATTGATTTTGTGTCTTAAGTGCAGAAAGTAAGCTTATTTTTTGGTACCAAATTATATCGCTTCGTGCGAATTACTATCAATGAATGTGCAATTTTCACACAATTCAAACAAAGTTCTCAAAAACCACAAAACGTAGAATAATGCACTTTGTATTGTCATCTGAAGAAAATTAACGCGCATATGATACGCTAGGTTTTGTTTTGATTTAAGAAACGTTTGTCACCTTAATTTAACATAATAAGGTACTTACCGGGGCTCAGCAGTCGCCATTTTCTCGTGGGTATCACTATACAAAGTCATGTGATCCCCCCCCCCCCCGTAATTAGTTTACATCAATATTTAATCAAAGTATATACATGAAGTTTCAATCACGCTCAATAATACCTAACGCATCAATATCCAAATTACTGTCATCAATATCAGTGGAACAGAGTTATAAAACCTGCAACAAGAACAGATTCCGGTATTAGGAAATACCCTGTCATTTCATTGCAGTCAAAGAAATGTAAATAATGAATAACGTAACATTCAAAAACATTATTCTCGTACGTCAGTATTTCAGCTAAGTAGTTTAAATAAAAAAGATAAAATAAATGTTAGTTTTTTTTTTTAATTGAAAGATTTTTTAATAAGAAAGACTATCACATGTTTAACAGAGATTGGTTACCGTAGAAAATACTGTAACATAAAATACAATTCGAATACAGCTTGAAAAAATGGCTATTCCAATATCACCCAACGAGAAAAATATTCTTAAACAACTTAGAAACTCTTCACGAGGAAAATAGTTCTTAAGATTTGTCCATTGTTATTATTTCTTTAAAATACAGCAAATACTCAGCATATGCCTGTGTATCGTTGAAAATAACAAATTATAGGGTTGTCTTTGGTGTCGACCGCACTATCATATTCAGCAGAGCCGTCTTTTGGAACCTTTAGAGCTTGTTTTCCCCTCGTGTACGTTCCACAAGGGGCAGGACTTGAAGTGGTTGCATACTTGGTTCAAGCGAGAAAATTGGTTGTAAACTTGACAAAATGGCTACCGAGTCATGAATATTTACCATTTCATCAATTTCGAAGTTCATCTAACAAGGCAAAATATGTTTCTGTTAATCTTGTGTAAATGTTTTTATTTGCATGTTCTAAATATACAAACAGTCTCAATATACAAACATCTTTTGTTCAGGCGCATTTTAGTTGCAAACTTGTGCGTCAATTATTGCTTATAGAACAGAACAGAACAGACTTCGAGATACATGCCGTCACCACACTTTGTCTAAACATAGCAATGCCACGAAACCAGGTTTTCACACGATGGAAGCATGTTCAATGCATTTCTATTTTGTTTGATAGGGTGAAGATCATTAAACAATTGAGGTAATTTAAGAATTACCTAACTATGACGTTTTTGGTCAATAACAGCAAGTGTATGAATATGCATATTTATAATAATGCAATTAAATTCTTGAATCAGTTTGGCTTTACCACTTTGTCTGCTATGCCGAATACACCGTGAAGCCCCGAAGCACTCTCAAAAATAATGATTTTCTACATCGTAAACAGTTAACTACTGTGGCGCCGTTATATGTCGCAACGCCGCTAAATGTCGCACTTACCGCTAAATGTCGCACCAATACCGCTAAATGTCGCGAAATCATTTGCCGTTTAATGTCGCAATGTTAACGTTAAATGTCGCACGAATTTCCGCTACCGTTAAATGTCGCAAGATATAAATTCATGTTAAAATCATGATTAAAAGTAGTAGTATTTTAATTTAAAACGCTCTCATAGTTATTTTTACTGTAATTGCCATTTAACAAAAAGTATCTTTGTTTTAATTGTTTTCTTTTATGAACCTAAATATCGAGGATTTGAGCTGCTATATAATGTAATATTGACGCTAGAAAGCGTATTCTAGAAAGATACAATTGAAATTCAAGTCTCAATAGATAAGTATTTTTCTGTTGTCTCCCTTTTTCATTTATAACCCTGATTGACAACATCTTAAAAGTATTATGATATTGTCGCGATCAGAATTCGGTTTAAGTAATTTCATTGATTTGAAGACCTTTTTTTTCTTGCTAGTACTAATAGTAATACAGTCATACTAGGGCGGTTTAAGTCCCATTTACATAGTCCCGGTTTGGTGTCCCGGTTTGCACGGATGATCAACCGTGGTAAACCGGCGTTGGGTCGTTGAAATTCCGTGAAGTAAAGGGACAAACCATGGTGAACCGGAACAAACTGAGAGATCACCACGGTTGTCTTCAAATGTTTAATACAACCGGGGCTCACCGGCACTCACCGAGAGGAAGCCCAAATCCGTGTTCTATCGGCTTGGAACAGGGAATTGCCGGGAAACCACCGTATCTATACTGCATCCATACCGTGACAAATCGTAGTAAACCGGGATGCGTGTCAATCAATGTCCAAACGGCAAAGTCTCGGTGATGACACGATGTTGCCACGGTAAAACAGGCAGAGCTACGGTAGAGCCAGGGTACATTGAGGTCACTGGCAACAACGCTCCGGTTGGAGCCGGTAATGTCCCGGATATTGCAGACAAGTACGGTTATACAACGATGATAGACGATGGTGTAACGACCTCATGCCGATACAGGAAATTTAAAGAACAGGAATATATAAACTTGGAAGTGCTACTTTGGATCATTTTGTTTAGAGAAGGAACACGAGCATGGACAATTTGTTAAATGAGAGAAGGAAAAATTCTTCAGCTGGTGCATTTTCAGCTTCAGGTACCTCAACCTCTGAAGGTGTTGTAGACACAGTTTTTTTCTAACTTCCATCCCCTTTCCTTCGGATGATATCTCTGCTGTCTTTTTACCAAATGACTGATGTCAACGTGGTCAGTCAGTTTTATTCTCATAAACTTAAACAGGAAGCATCGGTGCATCGAAGCATCGTCACTGGCACAGTACCGGCATCACCAATAGCATTACTGTGGCAAAAATGGCGATGGTCGGGATGGACCGTGATGAAACCGTGTCTAGTCGGGTTTCCACCGGAATCAAGCGGGAATACACCTATTTAGCATCGGCGCTTATCGTATATATCCGGTGCTATATCGGGTTCTGAACCGGGAATACACCTGGGCTCTGTCGGGGATGTGTAAACGCAATTTGATTTCTCAGAAAAACACCACGGAACACCTCGGTTCACCAGCTGAAGACACAGTAGCGATACCGTGGCCATTACCGGGACAGTGTTAATTTGGGCTTTATCAAACGGAACCTGCAACGTTTTCAATTTTGCCGTTTTGGACTTTCTTTAGGGGTTCTTTTTTTCTCTATTTTATCAATGACGTTGATGTTCCTCAACACACATCTGAACAACTTAAGTATTCAAGGAAAATATAGCACTCAAACCCACTGATCCGGGCCCAAAGACCAAACAATTTTCATACAGTAAACCAGTGACATAACAATTAAGCTGATGCTTATGAAAGATTATACTTGAATGTCGAATATGATATCATTTAATTGTGGTTACTTTGTTTCGCTAATGATGACTATTTCTATAGAATAGTCTCTGTTATTTGGGGAACAACTTATACCCTGCCCTGGTTATGACGTAGGTACTGTATCTACGTCATATCCTTTTAACGCTGGCGTCGAATATTGTAACAAGGAAGAAATGAATTGTTGAAAAAAAAAAAATGAAAAAAATCGCTGATCAAAACAACAATCGATAGTAGTATCTTTTAAATATGAATCGATAAGACGTCAGTGATTTTCTGTGTGCCCCATAAGCAGCAATTTTGTTGATATTTTCCACGATTGAAGCGGATTTGTTCTTGATGTCTTTGGTGGGAACATGCCTTTTACATGGAACTCTGAATCAAGCAGGATATTATATGGACAGAGAAGTTTTCTTAGTCAATTCAGATTTAGATCTTCAAAAGATTGTTGTCGAGAACAGTTTAATTTTAAATTATTTATATGCATTGTTTTGTGAAATGAACATAAGGTTGTACTTTGTCTAGCTTTACTGTACTGTACAGTATCGTAAATTGACAATTTTATTATGACGATCCGTGGATCTACTCTCACCCGCGGCTATTCATTTAGCTATGTCTGTATCTCGCTATAATGTTAAATCATTCGCTGTGTGGTAACGATGATGATTGTAATGAAAACCTTAAAAAAAAGAAATGATGGAGGGTTCATCTAGCTAGTTGCACTTTGTTATTTTCAATGGCGTTAAGAATGGTGGAAGCAAGAAATGTTTGTTAACTTGTGCCAATTGTCCTGAATTCGAAAAAAAAAACGTGTCTATAAGTCTAACACGTTCATAATAAATCAGTTATTATTAATCAGTTTTAAAATATATTTTATTTGCTTTTAAATCTTCAAAATAGATCTATAATTTTATTTTGCTGGACGAGATTGGAAGAATGTGATTAAAGACAATACACTACTGGTATGTATGGGAAATGTGGAAATAAATGCGATGGTGATCAGCAGCGTCTTGTGATGACTCCTGACATTTGATGAATTGTTGTATGAGATAAATTGGTGACTGATGTTAGTAGAGCTAGTAGTTTAGTTCCTTACAGTATTAGGTGAGGTATTTCCTGTTTAAATGTTTATTTTATACATTATTTTACAATGTGAAACCTAGGTTTAGATCTACATGTTGAACAAAATAATTATTCAGTTATATTTCAGTATTTGTTATCATATAGATGTGAATACATTGCCTTATTTTAGGGCCTGTTGTTTTTATGGTAAAATTAAGTATGCATAATTAGCAAAATTAATTATGTTGGATAAGTAGGGGTTAAAATCACATTAATTAGAAATTGATAAATTAATTATGCACCAATAATTAAAAGATACAGACTTCAATGCAACATCAGTCACATGATTAAGATATTAGATAATAATAATTATGGTGAATTAATAAACATTATATAAAAATAAAATAATAACAATAAATTAATAGTAATAATAATGAATTGATAATAATAATAATAATAATAATAATAAAAAATTATTAATGATGATAATAATAATAATAATAAATTAATAAAAATAATAATGAATTGATAATAGTAATAATAATAATAATGATGATGATGTGATCTAATGATAATAATAAGACAATCTTGAATTCATAATTATAATAATAATAATAATTTTAAATAGTTGTCTTTGTTTGACTATGTTGTTTATGATTCATGGTGTAGGCTACATTATAGTACAGATTTATAAAAAATTATATTTGTCACACAATTTATTGCAATTTTAAGTTGACAAGTTGTAGTTCACTTGTACAATTTATTTTCCATTGTACCTTTTATTTACTTTACACAACCTAAAAAGATAAATATTTTAATATAATAAATGAATAGCTTATTTGTTAAATTATTATGAACCTCTTTTAATGATTTAGACATAGTGAACACCATCTAAATATAAAACTTTAAATTTGAAAGTATATCATTTATTTTTTCTTTTTTCTTATAGTTTGACCATAGATCTACACATAATTAAACTTAAAACTTTAATTTAGAGGTTAAAAGTTTTCCATTTCTTTAGGTTTTCTTATAATCTTATGCTTTATGATAGGTACTCATTCCCCTAAACTAGTAATGAAAGTGAACACGCTTCTTAAATTTTAGTGTTAAACACTGTTGATAATATTTACACAAAATCGTGCATTCAACGTTTAACTTTTATTTCAAAGAAAAATCATTCAAGACAGTTTTCTCTTGGTTTTAGTATAATACCCAACTTTGGTTGAATTGCAAGACCAATTTTTATGTAAACTCATATAGGGTATGACGTTTGACATTTAAAATGTTAATATAAATCGTCTTACTTTAATTTCGGTGTTGAAAAATATTTCATTGTGAAAAAGTACACCCTATTAATTTCAAAATAACATGGTTATGATATTAAAATGACATTGTGCCTATGTTGTCATGGTAAAGTTATCCTGAATTGACTTTATGTTTCAAGTAATTGACTGAAAAAATGTTATTGACCTACAGCTGATATTTTAAAATGTTTATGATAAAATATAAGTATGCCTAAAATTTAAAAAGACTGTCCCAAACTTATATAAATTGAACATTTTGGGTAATTTCCAATTGCATTAATTTATCGTTCATAAATGGAAAATACATTAAAAAAATTAAAAGGGGATTTTGAAAAGATGTAAACTTTTTTTGGGACTTTCCCCTGTTCCACTCATTAAAATTAAATTTTTGGAGGGGGCATTTTTCCCATTATTTTTCAAAAATATTTTTTAAAAATTTTAATTACTGGAAATTTTAAAATTCTTTTTGGTTTAAAGTGTCAATTAAATTTTTTAAATTTAAACAAATTTTTTTCAAAATTTTGTAAAAAATTTTAATTATGCATTTTAAAGGTCCATACCATATTTATAAAATTTTTTTTTTCTTAAAATGTTTTGCCTTTTATCTTCAGGGAAATAAAACTTTGTCGTTTTCTTTTTGGGTTTTATTTTATTAACAATAAACATAAAAAGGCACATAAAAAACCCACTAACTTTACAATTTTTTAAATTTAAAAATGTTTAAAAATTTACTTTGGAAAATGTTCAAAAGGTTTAAATTTTTTGTTAAAAATCTTTAAAATTACCATATTCTTAAGCTATTTTTTTCAGCAGCTGCTTAATTTGATAATCAAAAATATCTTGGCTGATAATCAGCAAATGCTTTCTGTATTTGCAAAGATAGATTAATGAATGCGGCTTTCAATTAAAAATAAAATGTAAATACATTAGTATTATTATAATCAATGTTTTATTTAAGTCTATTAATTGGTTGAATTGACTAATAACCAATACAGAATAAAACAACTTTTAACTGACAGTATAGCTGGATGCTGCAAACTGGCCAGTGAAAGAATATTTTGTTAAAATTGGTTATAACACTGGCAGTAGAATTTATGTCCAACAAAAAGCTTAAACCATTATTCTTGAAGTTTGGGAATTAAGTAATTTTTTTGGCCAATAAAGACATGTTTTATTAGTAAATATTCCATGAAATTCTATTAATTTAATTTAGTTTCAAATCTTTTTACCAGCTCAGTTAAGTATATTATTATAAGTACCTATTTTAAAAATAAAGCGCTTCACACAGGTTGTAAGAAAAGACCAGTTCCAGGGACTGACCAGGCATTGGGTGTGTGAAAATGCCTGCAAATTGAAAAAATATAGCTCGAACCTATGTTACAATTTGGCAACCTAATGTACCAAATTGTGGGGTAAAAAATTAGGAACAATTTCTAACACGTTAATTATTGCATGCTATTCTAATGACAATAGGTGGCTTAGCATAACTAAAATGTAATACCAGTGTTCTGGGCCTTGTCGACGATATGATGCATTGAATTGCTTGCCTAGTTTTCTTACCGCATGGAGTGTTAATAGTTTTTACATTCATGCGAATTTAAAAAACAAATGGAAACCTGATTAATGTAAACATTATTTAAAACATGTTGGTTGAATTGGAAAAGGATTCGAACCCATGGATTTGCAATTGGGGAAATATCTGCCTCTCAGAGTCATGCCAGGGTCTCACGATCTTTGTAATTTGGTCACTATTGTATTTTTTTGGCATATTGTTTTCGGCGCGTTGGTTGGTGGCTGCCCCCGGGGGGACCCTCGCCCCACTTTGCGGCCCTCCAACCCTTTCAGGAACCATAATATTGAAAATTTTTGGTTTAAAAAAAAAAAAAAAAAAAAAAAAAAAACGTTGGGGGTTATGGAGTTTCAATTATTATTAAGATGAGTGCTTGAAAAAATGTGCAGCGAGTTGCATACCTTTACTAAATATGTATATTATTAAATCAATTTTTTTTTGGGGGAAAATGAAAGGTTATTGAATTAAAAGCAACTATACCAAATATTAAAAACATATTTCCCCAAAAGAAAAAAAACTGCCCGTTTAAATGGTTTTGGGGGGTGGGAGGGGGTTTTGGGGGGGGTGGGCCCATTAGGCGCCGAACCCCTATGGCATAGAGTGGTTCAAAGGGAAAAGTATATTTTTAAAAATTGATGTTTTTAAAGCATAATTTATAGTTTTAGTTGAAATTTAATTTGCAACTTTTTGTAAAACAAAGTTTTCTAGCCAATTTGAAGCAGTTTGAATTTTTATTTGGCTAAATTTAAAATCTCCCAAAAAATGGGGACCGCAAAAAGTAAATACATTTAGCTTTGGGACATATTTGGAGCAGTTTAAAATTTTAATTTCCCTTTTTCTAAATTCAAATTTTGGAGAAATGACAAATGAACTCAGATCTTGGTGGGTTTCTACCCCCAAATTTTTTTGGGGTTTTTTAGTTTTGTTGGGCATATTTGATTTTTAGCGGGGTTTGTAAAATGCATAATTTGTTTGGGGAATTTCTGTTTATTTGCTAAGTTGAATTACCTAAAAATACAGTTTTTTTATTATAAATTAAAAATGGCTGGGCACGGGCTAAATTTTTTTTTAAAAATATTTTAATTTGCCCGGGGCCCAAATAGTTGAATTGGGGAAGGGCCAAAAAATATGGGGTTAAATTGGGGGCCTTTGACTGGAAAAAGGGAAAACTCCCCTTCACCATCCCAAATTAGTGGCGGCCGGGCGAAAAGACATTTTTGTGATACTGGCGTTAAATGGTTTCTGCTTCCCGAACCAATTTTTGCCAACAGTGTCAAAGCTGTGTTTTTTGGGTCATAACATTTTTTGAAAATTGATATTTTTTGAATGAAGAATTTTAAAGACTTTGTATTGCTTTGATCAAAATTATTTCTAGAACATACTGTTCCAAAAAGGCTATACACAGTTTGTTCCATTTTGCTTGTTTTGATTTTGTGTCAAATTTGGGTTTGCTTTGCTATGGATGCCCTAACAGGGTTTTTTGTAATGCCCGGTATTTTTCCAAACCTTTTGGCTTTTTATTAATGGGTCGTGCCCATAAAATTTAAGATAAACTTTTAACGGGGCGGGGGGGAAACTTTTTTTAAAAACTTCCAGTGAGATTAAATTACATATGCCCACTTATGTAATGACTATTAAAAATAAAATTAGTTAAAGTATTTGATATTGTTTTGTTGTTGTCCCAAATAATGTTGTTTGTTAAAACAAATCGCCAAGCCAATTGCATTTAAAATTTTAATAGACTACAACGTTACAGTTAATTTCAAAAATGATAAAAGATCAAATCTTATGTTTACTTGGTTTAGGCGTAATCGTTTTAGATAGGAGATGATTTTATTAATCTGGTTGCTCTAATAATAATTGAAACATTCGGCGGTTGTTACTTTATCTTCCGATAATGTCAAAACCCCTCGCGGGACGTAAAAAAATGGTAAAACTTTGGGGTTTTGACATTGCCTTTGTTTTGAAATGTTCAAGGGGGAATTAGGCGGCGGAAACTGAATATGGTGTTTGATGTTTGATATGATTGTTTTCATATTGTCATTACTTTCAGCTATTGTTTAACCCCCACAATATTTGCATTTATATCAAAAGGGTATGAGGGGCCTCCGTGACCAAATGACAGCTAACTATTTACTCCCGAGAAATGATTTTTTTTTCATTAATTGAAAAGCTAAACCGTGTCGGGCGTTGGTTAACCCCTTTTTTGGGTTATGCTTTTTCGATTATGTTTTCGCCTTGGATAAATTTTTGGTTAAGGCTTATTGCCTCAAAAATTCAAAACATTATTCACTTATAAACATAAAATTACTATTTATATAAAAGTAAAATGCATTTCTAAAGGAATTTTAAGATGATCTTGAAAGGCCATTTCTCCCTTTTTATAAATTTTTCCCCAACAAACCATCACAAAAATATTCATTTCAAACATTGAAATATTGATTTAATATCAAGACAAAATTTTTTTTTTTAACAGAAACGGGGCAAATACGTGAAAAACATGCACCAGTATAAATGCATGGCGTCAACACGAAATTCGACAGACCAAAGGCTTGGTCTTAATTCGAAAATAGGGGAAATGTTTTGGGCCATTTTTAAATCTTGCATTAGCATTCGTATAGTACTCCCTTGATCATTTTGTATTCCTTCACAGGTTTTGCCCGCTCCGCGGGTCGGGTGTTAATAAGAGCGAATTTCACGGATTAGCAGACATAATCCATATTATATGCCGGCAGTTGAGTAAGCAGATGTCAAAATTAGGAAAAACGCACAGAAAATTTTAGCTTAACATTTTACCATTTGTCAAAACACTATTAAGCATTTTACTCGTCAAGTCGCTTTATACTATGATAGATTCTCGGAAAATTTCATTAAATAAGAATAGTTTTTTTTTTTAAAATCATACTGTCAGAGTTCTAATCAAGTTTAAAAAACCTTGATTTTTAATAACTGTCAAATAAAAAACAATGACTTATAAAAAACAAAAACTTTGATATAGACATAACAAGAGCTGTCACAGGAGACAGCCAAGCTCGACTAACAAAATACTGGACGCAGTAAGGAGGACAAAACTATGAAAGAAAAACCAATTATGTATAATTATGTATTAAGTTATAGTAAAAAAATATCATTTGTTAACATAAATTCCAAGATCAAGGGGAATAATTCTAGAAAAGGTCATGCTAGAGTTATGAACCTTTCACACAACATGTGTGTAATGATAAGAAATATATATTTGAAGTTTGAAGTAGATACCTAAAAAAGTATATAAAGAAGTTATAATATTTCTTAAAGAAAAT
>NW_026853331.1:0-45461 GCF_026571515.1 Ruditapes philippinarum
CATGTATGATCGTATAAAATCGATAGAACAATGCCCTGTCCTTACTGAGATGGTGTATACACTTCACCGTTGATATTTTGACTGCAATGAATTGACCTTGAACTTTTATAATCAGCAATTAAATTAATAGTTACAGTTACATGTACTGACCTTAGTTAGTTTCTTTGAATTGAAAATCACCACAGAAAAGATTTACAAATTAGATTTTACGTGCCAAGGACAAGGAAAAGTAACGTAGTACAGTAGCTTGAAAATTTCAGAAAATGTAAAACATGTAGGTAATGGATCAAAGCTGTTTTGTCAATAAGTATCAGAAAGTTATTTTTACTTGAACATCTAATGAGATGATCACAGTGTTATAACAAGAATGTCGAACGACACATATACCCCCCTTTCTAGCAATTGACTCACATAATTGGTAATTTTATTACAGAAACTTGCCAAAAATGGGTACATGGAAAGTGTTCAATTATGGAAAAATCAACAGAAACCATTTTGACATTAAAGGCCCATGTGACATTGACCTTTGACCTAATGACCCCTAAATCGTTAGAGGTCATCTACTACTTATGACCAATAACTAGGTGAAATATGAAGACTTTGTGATGAATACTTTTCCAGATAATCAGCGGAAACCCTTTTGACATTTAAGGCCCCTGTGACCTTGACCTTCGACCTAGTGACCCCAAAAAAAATATGTGTCATCTACTAGTTATGACCAATCACTATGTGAAATATGAAGACTTTGTGATAAATATACTTTTCAAGATAATCAGAGGAAACCATTTTGACATTTTAAGGTCCCTGTGACCTTGACCTTTGATCTAGTGACCCCAAAATCAATAGGGGTCATCTACTAGTGATGACCAATCACTATGTGAAATATGAAGACTTTCTGATACATACTTTTCAAGATAAACCTAATACTGAATGAAAAGCGCGCCATATAATAATACAACGTCACGTCATTTACGAAGTCACGTCATTAAGTTGGTACCCAGTTCTGTGCACTCTGGTATTTCACTGAAACAAGGTAAGGGGCTTAAATTAAAAACAGTGAAATTATCAAAGTGGTAATTTCACTGTTTCAAACAGTGAAATTACCAGTTTTTATATCACTATTATATTTCTATAAACCACCAAAAAGCATGTAATAAACGTATAAAATTTTCCTTTTTTAGTCTTAAGAGACTGTTTTGTTAAGTGACCATTTCTAGAAGGTTTAACATTATAGAGGCATAATTTATAGGTCCTCAGTCAAGTCATTTTCCTATTTAAAGAAAAAGTTTATAAACATGATACTAAGGCATGGCTCTATTTGACCCATGTTAATGATTTTCATAACTTAGGCAATGCTTCACACTAAATATGTTTCACTTTAGCCATGTAGCCTAAGGATAGGCCATTGATTTCAAAGGGGCATGATTAATTTTACTTTTAGAGAGGACTATAAGGGGATCACTTCTGTAAAGGTTGTTCAAAATCTATTTTGTTGTTTTGGCCAATATGTTGTTAAAAGGAATTGTAGATAGTCAAGCTCAGTTACAGATCAAAGTTATCTTTAAAGACGTTTTAGGACTTTTATACATATATAGGCAAAATTATAACTGTACAATAGAATTCCTTAAAACTTGGCATGTTCTTAGGCTATGATTAAGCTAAACTGGAACCATCACTGAAGATGAGTAAAACCCCCATCAGCAACTTTGACTTTTTGAAAATTAAGTGGTCTGAAAAAAATATTTGAACTCAACCAATAGTAAAGTGTACAAAGAATTATTTCAATTAATTGAAATCACAACCGGTGTTTTTCAAATAAGCTTGCTTTACATCAAGTTTGATTCCAATATCTCATTCCTAACTCTAGTTATTGTCCGGAAACCATTTTTCTATTTTTAGTAACGATGACCTTGACCTCGACCCCAGGGGGTCGAAATGCATTACCAACCGAGATCTTCATATAAGATGCTATACACCAAAGTTGGTTAAAATATTCCATTCACAACTCTAGTTTATGTCCGGAAACCATTTTTCTATTTTTAGTCATGGTGATCTTGACCCCAGGGATCCAAATGCAATACCAGCCTGGGTGACCGGTCTGCATATAAGCTTGCTATACACCAAGTTTGATTACAATACCTTATTCCAAACTCTAGTTATCGTCCATAAACCATGATGTGGACCGACCGACAGACGGACAGACCGACCGACAAGCGGACTGCTATATACCCCCTTCTTTTGTGGGGGTAATAAAAATGGGGCCACCATCCTTGTTATTGAGTTATCTGCTACAAAATTAGACTTGTTTGCTTATATAAAGAGCACAATACCTACTTTTTGCTTAATTTATATAGTTTACTTCTGTTTAAGTCAATGTACAAAATTTCAATAAAGAGTAGCTTGACTTTTTTCCACTCTTTGTGAGATTTTTCTTAAAACAATAACCTATTTTTTTCATTAAAATTGAAAAAATAATTATGACAGAAACAAGAGCTGTCACCAAAGTGACGAATGCCTCAAAAAGGTTTCTTAAGCATGTAGGTATTATGAAAAGAAAAGAGAATGAAAGTAACTAATTGCTGAATATTGTTCTTTGCATTATTGTACCTGTAATCTCTAATTGTAATAGCATGATGCTTCAAAATAGTGTGCCCTTGACTTTTGAAGAAGGGACCAAGTTCCTGGACAAAACAAAATGTTGTTTTTGAGATAAATATCTGTGCCAAATTATTTCAAAATTCCTCAATGCATGATAAAGTTACAGTCTGGACATGATTGTTGTGTAAGTGGGGACACACAGACAGACGGACATGAGCCTTAGCCGCGACACATTGTCTTGATGTGGTAGACATTTGTGCCAAGTTATTTTAAAATCCTTTTATGCAAGACAAAGTTACAGTCCGGACATAAATGTGTATCCTCAAACTCTTCTCAATTACAAGTACCTTCAAACTATAAGTGTGACCTTTGACCTTGAAGGTAGTGGCATGGGTCTTTGTTGCACATATCCTCAAATGCATGACAAAGTTACAGCCCGGACATGAATGTGTGTACCTATAAACTCTAATTGTGATAAAGTGTACTTCAAAATGGTAGTGTGACCTTGACCTTTGAGGTAGGGACGTGGTTTCTTAGACGCAACACATCGTCTTGATGTGGTAGACATTTTGCCAAGTTATTTTAAAATCCCTCAATGTATGACAATGTTACAGTCCGGACACGAATGAAGTGGGGACGCACAGACGGACGGGACGTAGTTGTATTGGAATACATGTACTGGTATATCAACCTGAAACAAACAAAAGGAAAACATTTTTTACCTGTTTTTGCTCTGTTATAACTGCCTCAAGTTCAGTAAACTTTCTTTTCTGTTCTTTCCCAGCCTCAAGTTGTCCCTCTTTTTCTTTTGCCAACTGTCTTTCAAGTTCAATAACTTTATTTTTAAGCTCCTCATATTCATCTTTAGTTGCAGCATTTTCGGTAAATTCCCGCATTTTTGTCATTTCATCTTTGATTTGTTTCAAAATTTCTTCAGAGCATTCAGTAGTGATAACAAAGTCTTTTTGCTTTAGCTGGTGGATAAAAAAAAAAGTTCGATTTTCTTTCAGAGATAAAATGTAGCTATATCATATAGCAACATTTTTATTTCAAAATTACCACAAATGTTTTTTATTTTAATTCTCATACTTTTTCTGAGGGCTTCAAAAATCTGCTTTTAAGGCAGGATGTGTGGTATAGTCATATTTGATTTGCAAGAATTCTCTATTTTCTTCACATTTGTTTTTTCTTACCTGTTACTAACAAGCTTAGATCCGTATTTTTGTATTGTAGGTATTTCATTTGATTTCATCAATATAAGTTAAACTTAAGGCAGTTGTTACTTAAATTTGACTAAAATGAAGTAACCACTCAAACCCCAGTCACATAGAGCTTACGATTACTTGCGACCACCGGCGACTTGTAAAAACTGACGATCATCAGCGATTGTCAGCGACCAAAACCATTTTTGCACAGATAAATTTACTTTTGTGAGTATCGTAAGACAAGTCATCATTGACAATCGCACGACAGGTCATTAAGTAAACGTACGATGGTCTATTGCCTGGGAGTACTTACGACTACCCGTGACATAACATGCGATTACCTACAACTTGTCGTACGACCAATCACACAATTACTAAAGACTTCTTAAGATTATCAGTGACTAGTTGGCAATTTTGTAAAGACCTGTCGTAAGATTGTCGCACTTACCGAACGACCATCGTGCGACAGCCTTAAAGACCTTATAAGATCACTAGCGACCTGTTTGATCGCAAGGAGGTTTTTGTGCAAGCTCAAAAAACCTCTCTTACGAACTGAAATTGGTCGTGGGACCTTAAATAAGGTAACCTGCGACTGTCAAAGATCACCGATGACCGTCGTAAGACGTTTTAAAGATTGTCCGCGACCAGAGGTCACTGGTGATCGTGAAAACTGGTCTTCACTGGTCGTAAGCTCTAATGTGACTGGGGCTTTAAGAGCACTTTTTTGTAAATTTAGTAAAATGTGCTTAATTCAAGTTATGATAATTTAACTCTTTAAAGATTTCAAACTTATAATTTATTATGTATTGTCCAACAACATTGACCTGGCACTCTTGCATTTGACCCCGTAGTCGGTAAATTCCGTAAACGTTATTATCTACTTGTAAATCGATATAAATGTATATAACCAGTTGTAAAATGGTCTAAATTATAAATCCCTCTTAGCACAGTACAGTCGTTAAGGGCTTTCACATCAAGAATATTGACGTACACTCGTAGGTTCGAATCCTGGTTAAGCTACTTTTATATTTTTTTCTTTTCTTATTTTAAAAATTGCTATTTCTCTCTTAACTCGTGCAAAACGTTGGATTTTATCTGTGTTCTAACTGTGTAGTGTAGTATTTTTAAGTTGTATTATGAACGCACTGTTCTTTTTATTAAGTAAAGATAATGTAATGAAATAAAAAATAAAATTGTATAAAAAATACTACTTAAAAGATATCTTAAAAACCAGATGTAGTAAAACGATTTCAAATTAATTCTTGCAAGTAAATCTCAAAATAATTTTAAAAAAAATGCATGTCCTCATAACGTGGTGTTGGTAAGGTATCGAACCAGGGAACTTCAGATCAGTAGTCAGGCATCTATACCAATACACCACAACTCATTGACGTGTGAAGTTAACAAAATATCGATATATTTGTTAGATACCACTGTTTATCACCTGACCTTTACGGAAATTAATGAAGTGCCAGGTCAATATTGTTGGACAATACACTTACATCTTGGAGTTTCCCGACAGCTTGTTGTGCATCTTGTTGATGTATAAGTTCTTTACCATCTTGTAGAACAGCTATCATGTCATCAATATAACAATTAGCTTTGCTCTCCTCTAACTCCATATTGCTCGAGTGAAAAATTTCGTTTCGGTACTGCCGTACCTAATATAAAGTATACAAATAATACAACATTTACATAAATACAGTGTTCAGCAATGAGACTAAACACAATTCTTAAGTTGAGAATTAAAACTGTAATAAAGGAGTTAATTTAAAGTACTTACCATAATAATCATTATTATTATTGTGTTTAAACTGCAGATTATATAAAAGCAAAGGGAGTGGAAATGTGTTTTGATAAATCTTATAATTACTTTATTGAAGTAACAGTATTTACCGTAATAATTCTATTTAGCGCCCATCCTCTAATAGACGCCCACCCCAAAAAACGGCCACTTTTCAGCCCAAAGTTGAAAAATTAACTGCCCCTTTTAAACGCCCATCCCCCGATTTGAGTACAATTGAGCTTACCTTTACAATTCAAGTTTCCTTATTTCCGTTTTCACGTAGCAACGAACTTCCCTTTTCTTGTCTTTTTTTCCGTAAAGTTTATAATTATGTACACGGTATTTAAATGCCACCGCCTTTTACAAAAGTTCCTTTTTTTATGACGAACGCGGTTCTCCAAGTATTTCGGCACTGATTTCTACAATAAGTCCATCTTTGAATAATTTTGTAAGAGGCTGACATAATCCCTCCGGTATATGTCCAACAAGAGATCCATTATTTTTTACGAATAATTGCGCTATCACTATGCTCATTTTCTGTTCCAAATTACACTGAAGTATAGTTCCCGACTGGACATGTATATTTGTAAACGTGATATCCCTTAATAACAGATTTTATAGACACAAGCATAGGTGTTGCCATAATTCAATGTGTTTTGTGTATAAGATATATATACATGTATAAAAAATTACCATTCGAGATGCCAAAACTCACGCGCCTATTTCATTACGTCAGCAAGGTCACGTGCGTGGTTCAATGTATTGGGGCCCAACATGGGAGATTAGTTCTGATTAAAATTATTTTGAACAATAGACGATTGTCTTTTTATATCAAAATCCCGCATCAAAATCCCTTAAAGAACAATATATGCTTGTGTCAGTAAAATCCGTCAGAACTATTCTTACTTTTTTTTAAAAATTATATGGCGGGTAAAAAAATGCATAATGATCGGACTCGAAATATTCCATTGACTTTTTGAAATGTATAGAACATCCAGATTACAGAGTTAATGGTAACCTTACATAAATATTTCGTTGGGAAAAATCATAATATTTTTGCAGTAAAAAATGCGTGAGGCTCATTTTTTATTCCCGTGCTCGGATACCGGACTCTACATGCACGGTATTTAAAGTGCGGAAAAGAACAGACTTAAGCCGGTACGTTACGATACCGAAATCGACTTTAGCGTTGTCTGCAATTATAAATCAACATCCGCTCTATTCTTCGGATTCGATTTCTTCTTATAGTTATGAGGGGCGAGTTGATTTATAAAGCCTTGCTTAGAAAATTAGTTTGTCTAACACTCTTATGAAGATGCGTCTCCAATTAACGCCCATCCCCAACTTTCGAAAAAGTCTATGATTCTAATAAAAGCCCGGGCGCTAAATAGAATTATTACGGTACTTGTCGCATTTGCTTATAAAGCACAAATAATTACTTCTGTTCATTTTACAGTAAAGCTTAAAATACAAAATATTTTTTGTTTCCCACCCATAAAAATTACAGCTAGCCAAAAAATTGTATTGCAAACAAAAAATATTTGTGAATACAATTTATGCATAAACAATTTTTGAATCATTATTCATAATGTGGCAAACTGTTTCTCTGACAAAATAACTGCATTAACCTCATAGTCACCTTAGTGCAGTAATGGGTAAACTCCTATAAAGTTATATAATAGAGTTTATAACCAACAAAGAAGTTTGTAAAACATGTTTGCCCCCTATCGGCAGCCAATTAGTCATGTGAGCAGGTTATTATGCATGACTTCTGACCCAGAGTGAACAAACAATTAATAAGGGTTATCTAGTATCTACTGTTTATGACTAGTCAGAAGGTAACAAGGTAATAATAATCATTGTGAACCCCATAGGTTGTGTGCAGCAATTTAAGTTATTACAAATCTTAACAAATAATATATGCATAAATTTTGTGAATCATGCAGGCCTCATTAATGACAGCCAAGTTGTTACATAAGACCTTCAAATGTGTATACCAAAAGCATTTTTAGTTTAATATAAAAAATATCAACTTGAGTTGTTGAGTTATTGGTCAGAAAACCGTCATAAAGTACAAGGTCAAAATGACATTGACCCCTTGATCCCAAAATCAATAGAGGTCACCTACTGGTCATGACCAAATCACCATACCAAGTTTGAAGTTCCTAGGCCTAAGCGTTCTTTAGTTATTGATCGGAAACCGTTTTTACCTACAAAGTCAATGTGATCTTGACCTTTGACCCCAAAATCAATAGGGGTCATCTGCTGGTCATGACCAATCATCATACCAAGTTTGAAGTTTCTAGGCTTAAGTGTTCTTAAGTTATTAATTGGAAACCGTTTTCACCTACAAGGTCAATGTGACCTTGACCTTTGACCCCAAAATCAAAAGGGGTCATTTGCTGAACATGACCAATCACCATACCAAGTTTGAAGTTCCTAGGCCTAAGCGTTCTTTAGTTATTGATCGGAAACCGTTTTACCTACAAGGTCAATGTGACCTTTTACCCCTTGACCCCAAAATCAATAGGGGTCATCTGCTGGTCATGACCAATCACCATACCAATTTTGAAGTTCCTAGGCCTATGCTTCTTTAGTTATTAATCGGAAACCGTTTTTACCTACAAGGTCAATGTGACCTGTACCTTTGACCCCTGGACCCAAAAATCAATAGGGGTCATCTGCTGGTCATGACCAATCACCATACCAAGTTTGAAGTTCCTAGGCTTAAGCGTTCTTTAGTTTTTGATCAGAAACCGTTTTAACCTACAAGGTCAAATTGACCTTGACCTTTGACCCCTTGACCCCAAAATCAATTGGGGTCATCTGCTGGTCATGACCAATCACCAAACCAAGTTTGAAGTTCCTAGGCTTAAGCGTGCTTTAGTTATTGATCGGAAACCGTTTTTACCTACAAGGTCAATGTGACCTTAACCTTTGACCCCTTGACCTCAAAATCAACAGAGGTCATCTACTGGTCATGACCAATCACCATACCAAGTGTGAAGTTCCTAGGCCTAAGGGTTCTTTAGTTATCACTCGGAAACCATTTGGTCTACAAACTGACGGACTGACAAATGCAAAGCAATATACCCCCTCTTCTATGAAGTGGGGGCATAATAACTACACTAAGGTAACAATTATCTCTTTTACTTTTATACGCAATTAACAGACAACATTTTAATCTTACAGTAAAGCCTAATATTCTACAAAATTTAAAATAAACATAATAATTATAGTAAACAAATCTAGTTACCTTTGAAAAAAGATTGTTTGGTCCTGTAACATTGCATCCAATATGACTACGAAAGTACTTGTTATTTATGATAACATGAAGCAACCCAGTGCAATCAGTGTCGACTGCTGATGTCTTGTCCTTGTACCCCGGAGCATTTATAAAACATTTGCAAACGTTCCATGGGTCTGTCGACCACTGTTGGGCATCACTATTTTTCCAAAAAGGTACTGGTGGCATTGATGCATGATACTGTATAATGCTGTCATAGATGGCACCACATACATTGTTTGGACAGGGTCTCTTATTATTAGGAAAACAACAGTTACATTTATCTTGATTGAGGGGACATATCCCTTTTGAGACTCGGACATGATCTGGCTGGAGAGTTGTTATCTGACAGGCGCCACATGGTACGTTTGGTTGAGAAGTCTTTGTTTGTTGTATTTTGTTTATAATATCGTTGTGCTGCTGTCTTCCAATGTAATCACAAAATGGCGCAAGTCCCTCTTTAAGATAACCCAAGCCTAGGCCAGCCTTAACCCACTGCCGGTATTTGTTATTCTTTAAATGTATCTCATGTGCCATCTTGATTTCTAAAACAAACAAAAAATATTTTTAGCTACAATTTGTAAGAATCCAAGGAAACCCATTATTAACTATGACTGATCACAAACACTTGTATGCCCTGAAAGCTGGCCCCAGTTAAGGGACCATAAACTTTGACTTACAATGAAGGCATTGCTACTATTACTAGAGGGCCATATAGCCCCAGATTGCTCATCTACAGTACAGATAACATGAATATGCAAACACCTCGGAGGATCAAGGAATCCACTCGCAACTCCGCTTGAGTATTTGTCCATAAAACCGAAAGACTCCTCGTGAGAAACGTGTGATGAGAGTGAAACAGCACGTGGTGACTCAGAGAGAGTATTACCGCGTAACACCATGTCAGTGTCTGGTGTAAATAAATGAGAGTGCAATCTCATTTTACATTTCATTTTAGATTAATCATTACGATTCGAAAATAAAGATGATTTTTACTGTTGTTGTTTCCAATTTACCGTGAAACAGTTGAAAGGTACATTTGATTAGAAAAAACACTACCGTAAGCGTCATCAAGTTGTTTTTTTTATCCAGATTAATTCAGTCAGTAGCAATAACCACAGGAACCTGAAATTCTATCAAAAACAAAAAACGATTTAAAAACAAAAAAAAAAAAAAACATATAATAACGGCCCAACTTTTTTGTATAAGAATAATTCAGATTATATAAACTTTGTTAATCTTTAAATGTCTCTAGTCATATTGGAATAGATAGAGATTTAAGATATTGCTTTCATTGCCTAAAGACAAACATTTATGTTATTGAGGATGAATATCATTTTTTCTTTGAATGTTCACTATATAACAATATCAGAGCTGTCTATTTTAAAGATACATGGTTACATCATCATTCCCACCATTTATTTTATTCTCTCATGTCATCAACAATAATAAATGAAGTAATATCTATTGCTAAATATATATATTATGCCATGAATGTAAGAAAGGAAGAGCTAAATACTGTATAATTATTTACAAATTCAATTCATTACATTTAGTTACAAATGTATTTTCAATTTATCACTCTACTGTTTGATTGTATTTTTGTACTTTGTATTTTGGGCCTGAGGCCTATATTACTAGAAATAAACTGAAACTGAGTCCTATTAAATCACTGCAACAGTTCCTAAAAAAAAAAAATTTGTCACTGTGTGACATGGAAATTGCGGGAAATCCTCGGTTATTCTTTCCTTTTGATATTAATGAATCAAGTTGTCTACTTTCGTTTTCATTTGTGATACTTTAAATCAACGAAGAATTTTTGACAACATTTTTATTTTGAATGAATAATAACATGTACATGCGTTCAAGGATTTTAGTTTAGAGGTAGAACATTATTTAGGAAATTTATATAGGGTTAACTTGGAGTGTCCGATCCTTGTCATATAAATCTGTGTCATTATTAACAACAAATCTACATGAAAATATAGAAACAAATATTTAGAGAAATCTTATAAATACATTTTGTAATTTGTTTTTATTCATATTTGCAGCTCAAAAACATTTAGATGCCATTCTCAGATCTATTAATTAATAAACTGTAGAAATATTATAAGTGTTGTTAATTGTGTTTATATTATAGTTAAAGGATGTATAGCCAATTAGGCATCATGATAATGCGGAGGTGAAATAGGGCGGACCGTGAGACAGTACGGACCGTACCAGGGCGGGGCAGAACATATTTTGGGACAGGACGGACAGTGACTCAATACGCAGCGGACCATGTATATTTTCGAATTATATATTGCTATTTAATTTTCTATATATATTTTGGCATCATTATTATCCTAAACATGTCGTAATTATAAGCATTTTCATATTGAACAGATTTGAATTTTAAAATTTTAACATCGATCTAAAACTTGTTAAATCTTCATATGATATTAATGTTTTAATCATGTGCACACAACATGAGGTGGATTGTGGATTAATCAACTTTATATTCATTATTATAGATATTGACCCATACAATTATAAGTATAAAATAGGTTGTGTAAGCTAATGGGAATTGTTTGAGAAAATCTCATATATAAAACATATTTTCTTTATGCGCTAATGTTTATATAAACTTGAAACAATTACCTTCATTAATTGTACTATTTTTATATATACCATTCATAACATTAAATTTCGCTGTATAGAGGAAAATAGATTATTTATATTACTTAATAACAATATGAAAACGAAGAAATAATAATTAATTAATATACAATGTATACATGTATATTACATGTAATTCACTAAACAGACATCATCTTAATTTAACACATTCTAATATAAACTAACTTGTCGAAGAATCAAAATTTTACGTTATTGTGTTGTATTGTGTTTCACAATATCAGATGTGAAAAACAAGTATTTTCTGTATCATATTATAAGGAACCCCAAATATGAGTTATACTTTTATATTACATAATGCATATTTTTGTACATTTTTGTATCTATAGTTTACTTGTTTGTATTTTCAAATTTAAACCTTAAAATTACATGTATTTTTACAGTAATAACTTCTTCAAACTTTGGGATAGAAACCATCATTCTTAACATGTCAAACATACTTAAGATATTGTTTAATCAACACATTTTGCTTAAGCCTAGGAAGCACTTTAGGTCTTTTTAGCACTTTTCTTTGTTTAACAGATTGACTGTTTTTTTTATAGAGTTTAACAGATGGACTGTTTTTTATAGAGTAAATACAAACAAATACAGAATAATAGCTGAGTAAAATATCACAGCTTTGTTTCCTTCTTAGTTTTTGACATTTATAACTTCAAAGTGAAAACTCATTAATAAATTAATTCTACTTTTCAAACAATTCCAAAACATACCTATAAAAGAGACAGTTAAAGTTAGACAGACATAATTTCTTGGACTGTCAATAAAGGATATATTTTGACTTATACTGTCTATGTTATTTCTACAGGTATGTTAAACTTTATTTTATATTTTAACTCATGTTAAACTTTATTTCATATTTTAACTCTTTTTCTAAAATCTATAGGACATGAAATTTTGTAGACTTACTTTAGTCTCTGACTTGTTAAAATATGAAATTATTCTCGTATCGGATATAGCTTGAATGAGTGTTTATGTATGGTTTCTGTATCTTAAGTTAAATATGGAGTGAAACCTTAAATATTTTCTTTTAACGGTGCACGTGTATTTCGTGGGTTAGTGGGGTATATATATAGTGTTTTCGCGGTTTTTCTTCACTCGACGCTTGCATTTGGTGGTACATAAATAACCTGTTTAAATACGTAATTATGAGCGATGAAGAAAATCGGTATTCTCAGCCACGTGGAGAATCGTCACAAAGAACAGAAATTGTTGACGAACTGAAGAATTATTTTGATTCAAAATTCAACGACTTCAAGAGGAGCGTTCAGACTGATACAGAGTGGATTGCAGAAGCTACAAGAAAAAAGGTTAGAAAAGATTCATCTGTTACTTTAAAGGGTTTATCTAACAATAAACAGTATCAATTCAATTGTGAACTCGATGATATGCTCGACAGTATTGATAAGGCTATTTCGCTAAGAAATGCAGGCAAAGCTCATGAGTATATTTCTGAAGCCAAACATCTTATTAAACGTAGAAATAAACTGATCAGAATTGCTGACAATTCTCCTTCCGGTTGGGCCACCATTCAAGAGTATGACAAATTAGATGTGGCTAGCGATTCTGATGACGATAAAAAAATTCGTAAAGCTGAAGACCGGGCCAAAGCTCGTATCGAAAAGGCAAAATTGTCTACTAATTCTAACCAAAGCTCTCAGTTTAATTTTCGTAGCTTTCGCCGAACACCAGAATCAAGATTTGCCATGGCTGGCGGATCCTCTTACCAACAACAACTTCCCTCAACAGTCGTTTGCTTCAAGTGTGGACAGTTGGGACACACCGCATCTGGATGTACACAGGTCAGAACCGGTCCATATTCAAGACCCATGGGTACCTAAACAGAGTCAAGAGCACCCGAATGTGACAAGCAGGAAGTCAAGATTAATAAACAATGAATTACAAGACTCTTCTTTTGAATATGATAAGTATTGGTTTTTTGATGATTTTCACTCTGATTTTTCACATTTTTGTCATCAGGAGATATTTTGTGAATATACAGAAAGTAATATAAAAATTTCTGATTATTCAGTTAAAGGTCGATTAAAACATGCTTTAGTATTTTGGGAAACTTCGATACAACCTAACAATGATATTCTTTCTTGCATAAAGAGCGGCTATGTTATTCCATTTTCATCTCAGCCACCAAGTTTTTTCATGAGAAACAATAAGTCGGCTTTAGAGAATAGTGATTTTGTAGACAAAGCAATTGAAGATTTGTTACAAAAAACAATGTGTTATTGAGGTGCCTTTTTTACCTCATAATATCAACCCGTTGTCTGTCGCTACGAATTCTTCAGGGAAAAAACGTTTGATACTTGATTTAAGTATTTTGAATACCTATGTTAAGAAAGATCGTATTAAATTTGAAGATTACAAGGTTGCCAAGGAATTACTTTTTCCTAGTGGTTTTATGTATAAATTTGACCTTTCAAGTGGTTATCATCATATTTCAATCAAACCAATACATCATTCTTACCTTGGTTTTTCATGGTTTTTTCATGGAAAATGTCGTTACTTTGTTTTCTCCGTATTGCCTTTCGGTTTGTCGTCCGCTCCATTCATCTTTACTAAATTGTTGAGACCCTTAGTTAAGTTTTGGCGCTTAAAAGGGTTAAGAATTGTTCTGTTTCTGGATGACGGGTGGGGTATAAACAAGTCGTTTGAACATGCATTGTGTGATGCTAATTTTGTGAGTTCTACATTACTTAAAGCTGGATTTTTTAATTAACAAGGAGAAATCAGTTTTGTCCCTGTTCAAAGATTAGAGTGGTTAGGCTTCATTTGGGACCTTCAACATGGACTTTTGAAAATACCCGATCGCTGTATTGAAAACACTTTATCTTGTATTAGGACTATGAAGAGTTCTTTTCCGAGGGTTACTGCTAGGAAGTTGGCACAAACTGTCTGGTAAAATAGTTTCTATGATGCCTGTTCTAGGAAACGTGGCTTTATTACAAACGAAATCTTTTTATCAGTTAATAGAAAGAAGGGTTTCCTGGGATAGCGTAATGAATATTTCAGAATGTTATTTAACTGTTCAGTTTTGGGAAAGTCAATTGTCTAAGCCATTCAGCAAGAAGCTGTTCAAGGATTTTTTACCTTCAGTTATTGCATACTCTGATGCTTCTAATGTTGCGGGAGCAGCATTTTTAGTAGAATGTGACAAAGTTATAGCTCATCGAGCGTGGACAGAGTTTGAGCAAAATCAGAGTTCTACTTACAGGGAATTATTAGCCATTCATTATGGTCTCAATAGTTTTGTTAGTAAACTGGCAGGGAAACAAGTTATTTGGTACACTGACAGTAAAAATTGTGTCAGTATTTTAGAAAAGGGCAGTTTAAAATTAACTTTGGCAAGAGTTATCTTTACATATATTTCGGCTGTGTGCTAAATATAGTATTTCTTTGGATATTAACTGGATACAGAGGGATAATAATAAAGAGGCAGACATGTACAGCAGGTTGATAGATTATGATGATTATGGGATATCACAAGATTTCTTTAGTTTCATAGATCATTTATACTGTCCACACACAGTGGACAGATTTGCTAATGACTATAATAACAAATTACCTCGTTTTAATTCTTTATATTTCACTCCTTCATCTGAGAATGTGGATGCTTTTACAGTAAATTGGGGGTCGGAAAATAACTTAATTGTTCCTCCAGTTTATTTGATACCAAAGGCTTTAAACCATTTATTATATTCTTAAGCTAATGGTACATTAGTAGCCCCTTACTGGCCTTCGAGCCCTTTTTTCCCGATGATTTTTGGGGAAACATCAAATCTTAAGCAATTTGTTTGTGAAATACTTTTGTTTAATGATCCTAAGGATATATATGTTCAAGGCAGAAACAAAGAAACTATTTTTGGATCTACGTACTTTACTAGCAAGGTAATTGTTGCTAGAATAGAATGTTGTTAGTTTTGACTCATATATTTTATGTTTAATAATTGGTTAAAAGGTCAATTTTTGTAAAAAGCAATGCTATAATTAAGCATAATGAATATTTTGTTTTATTATTGTTTGTCAATTTTACAGGCATTTAACCCGCCGTCAGCGTTGGTTAGATGTACAAGAAATGTGTAGGTTTTTGCCTAACAACCAGGACCTTTTCTCAGAAGTGAAAGACGCTGTGATGTCTAGCAAAGAACAATCTACGATACGTAATTATAAATATTCTTTTGAAAATTTTTCAAAATGGTGTACGAAATTACAGTTTTCTTTTTTGCCTGCCTTACCTGAAACGGTAGCACTGTATTTCATGTATTTAGTGTCTTTAATACAGTTCGATAATGAGTGTTGTGGGAAATCAAAATTAAATACAGCGTTTTATGCTATTAACTGTGCTCACGAGTTAGCTTCTTTAGAAAATCCTTGTAAAGACAATTGGTTAAAATTATGTTTGGAAGGTTGCGTCAGGAAAGTACGTCGACCAGTGCAGAAAAAACAACCTATTTCTCCTGATATTTTGAAAAGATTATTATATACTTTTGCTTCTGAGAATTGTTCTCTGGGAAATTTGAGAATAGTTACTGTGTGTATTTTGTGTTACGCTGGTTTTTTACGAATAAGTGAAGCCTTAGATCTAAAACGCTCTGATGTTAAATTTTTTGATTCTTATTGTTCTTTACACATAGAAAAGTCTAAAACTGACGTTTATAGAGATGGTCAGAATGTACTCATTGCTAAAACAGGAAACACATCATGTCCTGTAACTCTTTTACAAAGATATTTACACGCTGCGAGGATTTCTGATGAATCTACTGAACACCTTTTTAGACCTATTCTTTCTGGAAAAAATTCAGATACATTGAGAAATCCACCAAATAAACCTTTATCATATACTAGAACTAGAGAAATATTTAAAGACATGTTAACTAGATTAGGATTAGATTCGTCTAAATATGGTTTACATTCTTTTCGATCTGGTGCCGCAACTATAAGTGCTAACTTTAAAACTAGTGAAAGACTGTGGAAAAGACATGGTCGGTGGAAAAGTACCTCGGCCAAAGACGGCTATGTGGAAGATTCTCTGAAGGACCGATTGTCTGTGTCATTAAATCTTCTTTTATAATTGACACTGTTATTAACCAATAGCCATGTGTTTTGAAGCTATTACATTATATTGTGACTTGAAATTATCACATCAAATTGTTGTTTGAATTTATTTCATCAAATAGTGATTTGAAATTATTACTTTATATATCAGTGATTATGTTATAACCTAATATGAATCATTTGTAATAGTACAAGTTTTATTAAGGAAGATTATATTCTTTTCATTCTGTTTGAATATCTTTTTATATCGAATGCTTGCCTTGAATCGAAGTGTTGCCCCTCGTTGGGCGGAAGTGTTGCCCCTCGTTGGGCGGAAGTGTTGCCCTCGTTGGGCGGAAGTGTTGCCCCTCGTTGGGCGGAAGTGTTGCCCCTCGTTGGGCGGAAGTGTTTGCCCCTCGTTGGGCGGAAGTGTTGCCCCTCGTTGGGCGGAAGTGTTGCCCCTTGTTGGGCGGAAGTGTGTTTGCCCCTTGTTGGGCGGAATTGTTGCCCCTTGTTGGCGGAAGTGTTGCCCCTCGTTGGGCGGAAGTGTTGCCCTGTTAGGGTTTTATATAACTGTGTTATATAGTTTTTACATTTTTCGCCTGAAACTATGAAACACATTTTTAATATTTTTAATATTTAAATATTTATAAAAATATTTATACTATTTATGATTTTTTGGATATATTATAAACTATCAGTTTTTGGCGAAAAGTGTAATTAGATTTTCAGAAAGCAGATGGAACTGACTTGATCACGTCTTGCATTGTGTCTCTGGTGTATTCAGTTTATACAGATCTAGCTAAGAGATGGAAATACTCTGAACGGAAATGTTTTCTGGTATATGTGTATCTGGGTAACATCATTCTTTTACTGATAATTTGTTTAAGAGATTCAATAATTTTATTTTCCGGACGTAATACCCTCTTTGTTTTTACTCGATATGTACTACCAAATATTAAGCGTTATTCCTATGTATTTGTTGTTGTTTCTTGCTATAGTAGATTAGAGAATAATTGATTTACTCTCGACATAAGAGAGAGTAAATGAAATTATTCTCGTATCGGATATAGCTTGAATGAGTGTTTATGTATGGTTTCTGTACCTTAAGTTAAATATGGAGTGATACCTTAAATATTTTCTTTTAACGGTGCACGTGTATTTCGTGGTTAGTGGGGTATATATATAGTGTTTTCGCGGTTTTTCTTCACTCGACGCTTGCATTTGGTGGTACATAAATAACCTGTTTAAATACGCCCCACCCGCCCCATCCCTTCTTACAACAAACGTTTTTGTAATGAAGTATTTTAATACACATTCTTGCTGAATATTTAGGCTTTTTTCATTATTCTTCACATGACACACACAAAATATTTTCTTGAAATATAACTTATTAAAGTTGCATAATTTAATGCTCTTTCTTTGTTTTAATGAGCATAACTTTATTTATTATTTTACAGATTACACAATATTATTCTGTTTTGTAATATTTTGTAACCGCGGTTTCAGATCTGTTTTAGTTTCGTTTCAGAGTTTCGGATACAGCAACAATGCTATACATTTGATGAATCCCAAATACAAGAACATAACAGATACAGATAAATACCGATTGATTCTATTGATTTGTAATATGTACTACCAAATATTAAGCGTTATTCCTATGTATTTGTTGTTGTTTCTTGCTATAGTAGATTAGAGAATAATTGATTTACTCTCGACATAAGAGAGAGTAAGTAACTTTATGTTTTACTTACAACATATTTTTCATAGTTTGACTTGTATTTTTGGAACACATGAATACTGTGATTGAACATGGATTTTTGTAATGTAAATTAAGTATTTTATTATATACATTTTGTTGACATGGTACCTGTTACCTATTTTAATTATCAAAATGTTCTCATAATGCTAAGTGAATAATTATTTCCCCAACTTAATTTTAATAAATAATTGTTATTATATTGAAATAAATTGTCAAGAATTTTATATATTGATGTACATGTATTGAGAATTCTTATTATTATACATTGTATTTGTAACATAATTTCTTGGACTGTCAATAAAGGATATATTTTGACTTATACTGTCTATGTGTATTTCTACAGACTATAAACAAAATAGCAATCCTTCCCCCCAAACAAGCACTTCGTTAAAGAAAAATTTTACGTTATTGTGTTGTATTGTGTTTCACAATATCAGATGTGAATAACAAGTATTTTCTGTATCATATTGTTTAATGAAGAATTTAAATTTTAGCGGCTTTCCATCTTATATTTAACAAACAATGGCATGTAATATTGGTCAATTATCACCTGCATAATATCCAACTCAATGTGGTTATTAATAATATCCTAAAAAATATTTTTAATCAATAAACTGCATTAAGTAAAGGTTAAAGTTTATTCCCGGTATAAACGGTCCTACACCTGTCCCAAAATATGGTCCGCACCGTCCAAAACATACGGGTCGCGGCCCTGATACGGGTCCACCCTGTGATTAATAATTCGTTTATGCATACACATTGGGTTGTTCCCTTCCTCCCTAAAATTTTTCCCCCCAGGATCGATGATCCCTGATTCATATATTAACATCTACAATAACTTTGATGGAATCAATGGAGGATTTTTTATACAGTTTACACGTGTGAATGCATTTGAGGAAACCGTGCTGGTAAATGGGAGGCCACAACTTGTTTTATTGTTTATATTATATACATGTATATAGATTTAAAAATAAAATAAGAACAGATTTACCTGTTACTTTTTCGGAATGTCTGAATTTTGGTCAGATTATGGACACATTTTAGTTACATGACATTATTTTGTTATATATTGGTTGAATTGAGATTAGAAACTGGGGTTAGATTCAGATCTGAATTCGAAATAATTTAGAACGAAAATAATTGGTTTTATAATTTATACTTTCGTTTTCGCTGAAACCTTTTGGAAAATTATCATAGATCTTACTGTAATTTTCTTTGTATCCTAATAAAATCTGTTTAATAAAGTATTTCATCAAAATTATGATTTCAGATAACCCAACATGTATTTTACAAATGCTTAATAAATGGGTGTTGCCTTTCCAATTTTTGAAGTTTCAAGTTTTTTATTTCAACTAGGCCCAATATGATATGGGCATCATGCTGTTTTAAATTAAATAAACAGTAAAAATTTCACAAACAAATCACAGAACACTTGGAGTATAGACCCCGCCTTTCCCTCCCCTGAATATAAAAAAAGTAAAAGTAATTATCTATTACAAGAATAAGTTTTCAATTTTTGCTTATATTAGTATGAGACGGTTAAGTGTCTAACACATGAACAAGTTTCAACCCGGAATTTCATAAACGTTTTAAAAAAAGTCAATTTTTTACCAACGCTTCAATTTCCTGAAGATACTGTAACATAGCATTTCCTAGTCAAAATGCTTTTAGAAAAATTAATTATAAAAAACATTAATAATTTCAATAATTTCAATATTCATAAAAAACTTACATTTTTAATAAATCATTAAAAGAATTTCATTGTTTGTATAAATATTTTGATAAAAGTTACTTTTAGATTCTTAACTGATAAATTTTAACAACTCTAATATAAACATGTCATAGTGGTCAATAAGGAAATATTATCACCTTTTGATTTTAATACTTTATGGCTTAATTCTCAATTTCCTAGTCTTTTATTCAACAAGCCATGTATGTACTTGATTATCTTTTGACATTTATTGCTAATATTGCCTTAAGGCTTAATCACTATATGACACTCTTTCTTAATTTATATTGTTGCTTTTATATTTTAAATTAGTCTTATTTTAATTTCGGAACTTAGAACATCTTAAAGTCTTATATAGAATTTCGGACATATAACATCAAGTCTTAACTTAGAAAAAATATAAGTAAAATTAACTTAAGCAAAATTCAGGTGCTAGCTGTGAAATATATGTGTTGACTATATGATTATTTTGTATGTTGAGAACTTTTCAATGGGCTATAAAGAAATAAATGAAATAACATCATACTGGAACTTTTGAGTTATAAAATAAGTCATCATAACAAAGAGGATACTGGATAATAATAATACATCCAGTATCCCCACACACACCCCAACCAACCGAGGGTTTTCGTGTAGGGCGCTCACTACGCCAGCGAGTATTCCCCAAACGACCCCAAAGCGAAGGCCCTGCGGTGACCCTTGGCTACAATAACCAAGCTTCGAAATGTAAACACAACTGACCAACATATATTTTAGGTATTTATGTTAACGCAATGCCATTTATTTCTGGTGTAAATCAGTCTATGCATATATTTTTAATAAATATAATGCATGTTATTTTCAGATCGTACCTTTCTTCCAAGCTTTGCACTTTTAATTACATTTTCCTAACCGTGTCACATGCTCTTTCCGAATTCTTGACGACTGGAATGTTTCCCGTAAATTACAGCGGGAAAAATCGCTGGGAAAAAGAAATTCAATCGCAACTACTCGGCCCTTTCCGTCAGTCTTCTTGATTTGGTTTTCTGTACTGATTAAGGGAAGTAACCGTTGCGGGGTTTTGGTTCTCCGCATGAAAATGAGAGCGCAAAACAGTGCCGAAACTCATTCCAGTCGTCTCACATCAAAGGAAAAGCGTACGTTGTTATCTTTATGAAATTATGATATTTTAGGTACTTTTTTTTTAAACGTTAAAATAGCGGAAAAACAAGTTTTTTATGTTCAAGGTACGTGACCAGGTCGTAATAATATGCAATATATTTTGGACGTACGGTTTGCACGATAAAATTACACAAGGTGTATACAAGTGCGGATCAAGGAGGGGAAGCCACGCACATAACCCCAACTGTCCCTGTGAAACAAATGAGCATTATCCTCAGGGTACTTTATACCGGGAGGTACTTTGTACCGGGAATGTCCAGATATTACAAACAATACTTACATAAAAAAATTCTTTTGTATGCAAGTGTTTTTCACATTAATTTCATACAAAACATAGCATTTTTTGAAGAAAATTCAAAGTTTTAATGACGCTATTCACATAATGTGTTTTAAGTATAAAAACCAGTAATATTGCTAAAGATTTGGACACAACATGATATTTTGAATGTGTGTGCAATGCTTATCAAATTATTACCCTTTAACTGTGTGATAACTGATAAATATTGAATAAAACTTTAGTATCATTAACAGTAATGGACCATTTACATATGTTTTTAACTTTTTATTGATTGCTTAAAAGCCATTCCTGGTATTAAGTACTTAAAAACAAAAATGGCTGCCACTCATATGATGTTATTGAACAGAACAATGATCCAACACTTGGAGTGGGAGACATTAGAGTCACGACGGACCAAAGCCCAGCTGACCATGATGTTCAAGATCACCAATGACCTTGTGGACATACCAGTCAGCGATTATCTCACCCCTGCCCCGAGCCGCACTAGAAGTGACCACTCCAAGAAGTTCCATCTACCATCAACATCTACATCGTACATACAAGAACTCCTTCTTCCCTCGTACAGCCACAATATGGAACAGCTTACCTGCCTCCGTTGCAGAGGCCCCTGACTTGGTATCCTTCAAGCAGGGGCTATCAGCCCTCACATTCTAAGTCGCCTTATGGGCCCAGCTACAAGTACCCAACTAGTGATATCCAAGGCTGTGCCGGCAGCGGCCACCGTAACCGGAGAGGTTTGGGTTGAAGAGGCGAAATATAGCTGGCCATGACTTTTTGTCTATATCTCTACCTTTGTACTATCCAACCTCTTCTAACTTTCTATCATTTCTTGTATATTTCTTTTTCTTGACCTAGCACCACCCGTCGCGTCATAATCAAGTGTGATTGCGCCGACGTACAATGTAGATGTAGAGAACTATCTTTTTGATGTATAGTTAAATTTTCTTTTGGATGATTGTTATTTTCATCAAAAAATGGTACCTTCTACAGAAAATAACTATTTTATCCTAGATTTTTTTCTGTATTATATGATGGTGGGCCTAATAAAGCTTACACTCCCGGTAGATAGTACAACCAGGATAACAAAATAATACAGATGTGTAAATAAAGCTTGAGACAAAATAATTTGGATGATAAATACAAAAATAAGACTAGAGATACTTTAATTATGAATGACTTTACAAATGAGTGACTGAAACATCTATAACTTATAGTATAAGTATTAGCCTAATGTGGGAGTTCCCCCAGTTTTTCATAAATCTACTTTCGTTTTTAATTGTTAACTTTTTGTAATTTGTGTTGGCACATTAGTTATTTCAGTTTCATGAAGTAATCATTTCTTTTCATTATAAAATATGTAACATAACGGCTACAAGATTTAAAAGATACTTACATCAATTTCTTCAAATTTTAAGAAAAATCTTATCCGGGACTAACCTCCGCCATACTGATATTTTCTTCAATTTAACAGCGCATGCGCGATTCATAAAGGCCTCACAACACTAAATATTGTCCTCCACTTACCAGTACCTCTATGGCTATATAGATTTCTAATTTTCTAAATAATGAGGCAAAAATAGCATGAAAACTTTGGACTTTAAAAAATAATAGATTTTGTTTTGATTGTTTTTCTATATTAACTAAAAACTCAATGGTAAAAATGTATTATATAATGATTTACATAAAAGTATATATAGCGTTTCCGTAAATGTGTTCTTAATGCAATAAAATTAAATATGATAATGGCCTAAGCATTTTGTTTTGGTTAAAAAATTACAATATTTATGTTACTTTGTTATAAAATAAATCTAATAAAAATGCGATACAAATGTTTGACCGGTTCCAGTGCAGTTTTTCAACTTTTGGTATGTATAGCTGCATACAAATTAACAAATAGTTGGTTTAAAAAATGTACCTGCTAGCTAGTTGATATTTGATTCTACTTCAAACCTAACAATTATTAGGAAATATAATTTTATTATCTTTTTTTCTAGTAAGAATAATGCTTGATTGAATCTGGTTGGGTTTCACCAGTTCCGAAGCAAGTTCCGGTGCACATAACGTTACAAATGCCATTTGTAATATTACCTCCGAAGAATTTGACTATTTTTTGCGAGCCAATACTAAACTAAGTCAGTACACTACAAATGTCCAGTCTTATTTATTATTTTTAATATTCATTCGGGTATACATGTATATGGTATTGCAATCTTTAATGCACCACCATGCTTGGCGTGAGATGAAGCAGAACTGCAATTGCATTGCATGCATTTGATTTTTGTCATTATTTTCTGGTAAGTTCTGTTTAAAAACAGGATCGTATACAATGTCCAGATGAAATAAGTTTTTGATTCGCAATAATGCTTGAACAACACTCATTTTAGTCCCATTACTGGTAAAATACTTTTTTATAGATAATCTATGTTTTTTTAATTTTATCCATATTGACAAACAACTTTAGTTTAAATAATATCTGTCAACACTGACACAGACATCCATGGCCATGTTTTTGTTTTCCTCTATATTCTGGCAATTTTATTCATTATTCAATTATATTAATATTACACTACACGAACAGTACTTGTTATAAAATAATAACATTGTAGGATATTTTAAATACCGACTTTCCTACTATATAATAGTGGCCTTCAGTAAGCGCATTTTAAATAAATGATTATAATTTAATACATTTACCTCAAATAAAATGTTGGCATACTTTCTTACATATACTCATTCATATATTTCAACATTAAAGAACATTTTATTTCTGATAAGAAAACGCGGAATTGTTTTCATTTGGGTACAGTCTGATAATAAGCCCGTCATCAAAAATACATGTACGTGTTCGGAACTGGTCAAATAGGTCTCCTGGTTTTAACAGGTGATACAAATATAACAGGGCCTCAGATACTTTACTAAAGGGCCTCATTATAGTCCAGACACAGGCTTAATAAATAATTATGTATATATTTATTTGTTGTATATTGCACATTTTTTTATCTTATACTGTAATGCGCATGTCCATTATCTTATCGCCACTTATATATACATTGAACAATCAGTGGTCATAAAACGATAGAACTATATAGCATCACGTGTATGTGCTAATTATATATTACAAGTGCACACTCTGTGTATATTAATTATTAACCCATAATACATTATTTAAATAGCGAAAGAATCCCTAAAGAAATCCCAAAACGACAAAATTAAAAACGTTGCAGGCTCAGTTTGATTGAGTCTGTTCAGGTAAAGAATTGGTAAGTGCAAGCTACCGCCCACGCCCTCTAGCATCGCTTAAGCAAAATTCAACATTTAAACATGAAAACAGCGACATTTTTAATTAAGAAACATCCGAAGATGCGTTAATACGGCGGGTTTCATGGAAACTTCATTGTGGCATGTTCTTGCTTTCCATGAAAAGCGTCGTATTGTCCCAAAATAAGACAATGCATGTGCACTAAACCATAAAACGATGAGCGGAACTGAAATTAAATTAAATTTAAAAGGGATTAGAGGCTATGCATCACTTCCGGGACTACATATGGATCTTAGAATTGAGCTTTTGTATAAATTAAGTAAGGTCTGGAGCTTATAGGTGTAAGAGGCAAAATCTACTAGTTGGATGGATAAACAGTTATTTATTGGAATGAATTAAGTAAGGTCTCGAGCTTTTAGGTGTAAGAGGTAAAATCTACTGGTATGGATGGATAAACAGTTATTTAGAAAATCGACAGCAAAGAGCAACGGAAATTTCTCAAGTCAGCAAACTGTTATAAGTGGAGCTCCAACGGGAAATATAATATGACCTGTTTTCTTTTTTTATATAGGGTTAATGCACATTTTTTCGTGTTATAACGTCTGCAGAGTCTCCAGGAACGGTTGGTGCCCGAATCCGGTAGGGCGAGGGCTCCAACCGTTCCGAGGGACTCTGCAGACTTTATAAAATTATAACACTAAATAAACGTGTGTTGACGCTATTATAGCATAAAATTCTAAAACAGATTCATGATGTATATTTAATACAAAATAAATAAATTAAATCTTTGTGCTTGGACGGTATTTATCCAATTCTACATGTTTACGAATGCGTTTTATTTTTCCGGGGCCAACGACTTAGGAAATGCAATGCAATGCTCAAAACCGAACGAAATTACGAATTTTAATTGATTTTACAAAGCTTAACACTGGAGATTTATTAATTCAAGAAAAAACATTAAATTACTGTACCCAAGACATTTCATGACCCTCAGAAATTCAGAATGATTTCAGATTCACGGTAGAAAAAAGATCAGTTTTTTTTTGTTTCAACTTCAAGCATATAAGTTATTAAAAAAAATCAGACACTAAACATTATTCTTTCAAAGAAATATAAAGAGCATTTTTCAATATAAACATCATTAAAACAGCATTTTCTCAAATTCATTTTGTGCTATCTTGTTTTGTAAGTTAATCTGAGGGTTAAACTGAATGACAGAAATTTGTTTACATTGACAACTGTCCGTTTCTAAGAAAGGGCGACAACCAAGATTAGCGGCGATGTCTATACGACGTATTTCCGGCATAGTTACTTGAAAGCTGTTTGAGGCCCTCGAATCAACAATTTCAATATAACAAGAGCGCATGACTCTTTGGCAAACAGGCCAAATCGTCATTTTTTTGTTTGTTTGTTTACTGGGCTCTGTATGTATTGCGCATAGGTAAAACCGGGCTATAACAAGAGCGCGTGACTATGTTAACACATGGTTTTGGTCCCGTTATAACATGGGCAAAAGAGGGAAAAATATCCGATTTTATGCTACAATAATTTATAAATGACTTTACTGAGGCAGTATCCTATACCGATAAACTTTTACAGAAGACACTAAAATATATTATGTCATAAATAAACATGATGAAATTATATTCAGGATGGCATTTTTAAGTGACTAGTCAAGGAAATGACAATTTATCTTAAATAAAAAAGGCTAAAGCAGCAAAACTTTGCATATTAGGTAAAATGTACCCTTTTTTCACGACAAAATAAAATATCTAATTGTTATCTTTATTAATCAGATAAATAGATAAATTGATAAGGCTACTAGGGGCCTAAGACTTATGGTTATGTTTTTACCTATATGAAAAAAAGAAATATTTTTACAACTTTTCAAATCACATGTCTTTACATCCATCACCTTAGCAGATGTGCGCGATTACAACGAAAATCAGCAGCATTTGTTAGAGACCCTGTAAGGTAATTTGGTGTGATTTTCATTTTCGTTTTGGAATAAAATGTTTGAAAACTGTTGGCATCACAGGTGCTAGTCACATAATCAAATGTTTTACATAATCAGCCTATATATGTGTTTTAAGATTAAAGTACATTGCCCATATAGAAAATAAAAAAAGGTTTTATTTTACGCACCTGTGGATGGCATTTGATACCCAATATTAGAAAATGGAATCAAATGAAACCTAGTGACCATATAAGTGCATAACAAATATTCAATAATTAATTGAACAAACATTATTTTTAATCCAGTTTCCACGCCTCCATTTGATACGTTCTATAATCAGAAATTTCCACACGAATGCAGTAACTGCGAGACGTAAAGAAAATCCCTTCCCTGGTTTGTCGCTGTTTATGTTAATACTTTAAATAAAAACACCCTTATTTTATGCATGGAATGCACTCATGTATGATCAATCTTTACGATATCACACTTCAGGTTTTTTTTCCTTCTATAACAGGGACTGATATATGGCCCCTTAACAATTCAAAATTGTACTTTTTTCACAAAGCGGTAGAAAAATTTCACAATGTCAAGAGAGATTTCACAAAATATTGGACTTTGTCTTCGAAATACAATGTTAAATTTTCGGTAAAACTTGATTTACACCAATTGAAATAACACATAAATAGTTGGTTTTAATCACGTTTGTTGCGCATGTTGACCGGGTCAATGTACCGACAAGAATAGAATAGAATAGTGTTTATTTCCAATTATGAGCCTTCTCAGGCATACAATTACATAAATTAAATATCAGTACATTAAATGTATATGTAAATGTACATAAACAAAACAATAAGATAGCATAAGCTAATTCTGATTTGATAACACAATTAAAAAAGGACTAGTAACTATATGCATTCAACAAAGGCATTTTAAATGACAACACATAAAAGAAATAGAATTTGTAAAAAAGCCTCATCAAATAACTAACCAACAATATCTTTAGAGATGCACATCGACAAAGACTATTGATGTTAATAAATAACTATAATTACTAATTAAGCAAGTTCTTTTTATTGTTGTACTAAAATGGACTTAAATGACCATTTATACAATTAGCTATTGACCTATATGTGCATATTAACATGTTTTACACACATTTGAAGGTATTTGACCCCTAAAATTCCTGCTCAGTGATACATACATAGAACACTAGTATGTGGGAAAGATACTTCTATAGCCTTAACTATGTAGATTGGAAAATAATCTCACAATTATTTGGCGTTTCTAAGTTGTTGTAATTGTAAGTAATCGTATATTATAACACTGACATATATAGGACGCAGTAAGTTCAATAAACTTTTCAGTTTCATTGCTAAGCAAAATATAAATTGATCTTTACAATTGAGTGTAGCAATGTTTTCACATAAATCAGCACATTCTTTAAGGTAAATGCTTCTAAAGGTGTAATATTTAGGACATTCAAGCATTTCTGGTTTCCCTAGATTGCACTTTTTACATAATCTCTCTGAGATATGAGTATTTTTGTATCTACCACATTCTATTTCTAATCTATGGGCACTTAGTCTAAATTTTGTATAGCATGACCTAACATTACTGTCCCTTAATACACTTCGATATTGTTCACTTACAAACATGTTCTTAAATAAGGCATATGTACGTCATATACCAATTTGTTGTTCGCCACAAAAAGTCATTCTGTATAACCAATTTGATTTAAAACTATTAATGGCTTTGGACTTAACAATATGAGGAGTGTTTTTATTATCTGAGCAAAAGTTGTTTATATTAATATGATCTTTAACAAAGTAAATACTTGACATCCAACTTGTTTTACCATGATCATGCAACTGACAACTTTCTTTAAATGCTAATGATCACAAGTGAGGCCAATCAGGCCCTGCCAATCTTTGGTAATATTTAACAGAATGATATAGAATATCTATATAAAAAGGGTGACGCCCTGTTTCACCCAAAACAACATCATTTGTAGCTTTCTTATTAACACCAAGAATATATTTCAGGGCTTTTTAATGTATCTGATCACATGGAGGGTTATTAAAAGACATTTCAAGCCTAAGCTTATCTTTTCTTACCATACACGAGTCTGTATTGATTGTGCCCCATATTTCACAAGCATATAGTTACACTGGTTTTATGGTATGGTCAAACAATTGCACAAAACTTTTAACATTAATATTGCAACTAGATATAAATTTCAAAAGTTTAAAATATGCTCTTAAAGCTCTCTTACATAAATCTTCCTGACAATGATGATACAATACCAAAGAACTTGTAGGTATTGACTTGGGTTATCAGTTGAGATCTATAGTAGATATTAACAACTAGACACTTGCCCTTACAAAATACTAAAACATTTGTTTTTCTAATGTTGACTATTAAGCAATTTTGTTCACAATAATCAGACAATTTATGTAAACAACTTTGCAAATCTTTCTGACTTCTAGACAATAAAAGCAAGTCATCAGCATATAGTAAACAATTGAGTTTTAAATCATTTAACAAAACTGGATCGTCTTCATCAGAAAACATACTTGGCAGATCATTTATGAATATTTTAAACATATTGGGGCTTACATAATCGCCCTGTTTGACACCACCATTTTGTTTAAAAGTGTTTGTTAAACAACTACCATGAAATTTACCAATTTCCCTATTTATTGATTCTTGTAAACATTACTTTCTGTCTTAACACTAAACATGCTATTCAAAATATTGAAAAATCTTCCAGTTACACCAATGCTATGAAGTTTTACAAAAAGAGCAGAGTGTAAAACCGTATCAAATGCTTTTGAAAAATCAACAAAACATGCGTAAAGCTTATGCTAATTAGCCTTAAACTTTTCTATAAGTGTTCTAAGAACAAACATGTGATCACTAGTGCGGGATTTTGGCTGAAATCCTATTTGTGCTGAATTTATAGCATTATTGCTATCTATAAAAGAATGTAACCTTTTGTTTAGTAAACAGTTAAAAAGTTTGGCAAGACATGAAATAATGGTTATACCCCTACAATTAGAGGTATCATCAGGTTTACCCTTTTTTAAAAGTGTCTTTATATAGCCAATTTTCCAATCTGATGGACAGATACCACTTGTTAGAATCATATCAAACAATTTTTTAAACATGGAAGAATAAAAAAATGCTGTATTTAATCGTTTCGTTTTTTTATGCCGTCAACCCTAGCAGCTTTGTTGTTTTTCGATTCTTTAACAGCAGCCAGAATTTCCTTTTCAGATATCTAAAACGGTGTTACAAGAAAAATCTAGTTTATTTATAATATTATTATAATAATTATTCTGCCTCTCAAACTCTGGTTTTACAGAAGATAGCCTACTGAAATAATTTTCCCAAGTTGATGCAGGGATATTCTTACTAGGATCAGAAACATCACTACTGGAGTCATCTTTCAGTTCTTTTATCATTTTCCAATAGGTTTATGGATCCATTTCTACTAAAATATCTATTTTTTTTAAAACTTTTTGAACAAAGTCACGTTTCTTCTTTTTGCACAGTCTACTGTACATTTTACGGAATTTAAAAAATGAGATTCTATATTGAACGTTCAAAGAGTTTTTAGCATATTTTGAGCTTTTATAAATCAAATCTCTCCGCATTGTAATTAAGTCTTGATCAAACCATTTTATTTATAGGCTTATTTCAGTTGTTTTTCCTCATATTTGCCTTTTTATTGAATGATTTATTATCAGCAGTTAGAAAAAATGGTTTGAAAGCTTTTTGCCACCTCATTAATATTATCAGATGAAAGACAAGAGAGTGTTTATTAAGCTCTAAAAAGTGTTGATTTGAGACTTAACCTCCACAGAGCTAAAAAGCTTCTTGATATAAAGGAATTGCAGATGGAACCCACTTATACCCTTGTGGAAAAGGATTCAGCTTTTTTTGTATCATGCGACTTATTTGATGCAAATACACAGCAATACAGATATCTTGGCATGATCTGACAGATAAGGGCGTGGTTGACTTACAGAGAAGTAATTAACACTAGGTAAAAAATTATCTGACACTAGGCAATAGTCAACAACTGAATTTCATTTATACTTAAATGATGTCAATTTACCCGATAAATCTCCAATAGTTCTACCATTCAAAATTTGTATGTAACATGAAATACACCAGTCTAGTAGTTCCCTTCCTCGAGAACAACAAGTTTTATCTTGGCTATTACGCTTTATAAAACTATGATTGCTTTCAATTGTTAATTGCATTGACACATATCTTTGGTCTGCACTAAAATCTAGTAATTCAGATTCTACACCTGTTCTAGCATTTGTATCACCCATTATTAGCAGTGGACCATAATTCAAAAAAATTCTTAAGTCATTTTCAAATAACTGTAGTATATCTAAATCATGTAGCTTACTGAATGAGGAATAACTTGGTGCCATGTATACAAAAAAATTATCTTTCAGTCCAAAAAATGTTTTTTTCAAGTTGCAGCCATTGCATCTCAGTACTTGATGACTCAAGTAATTTTATACCCTGACTTACTTTGGGGTTCAGAAGTATACTCATTCCCCCAGAGATGGGGAAACCCTTTTCCTCAGGTCTTGGAACATCTTTCTATACCTATGTTACAGTGTGTTTCTAACTTCACTTCCTGTAGACAGAATATATCATAATTTTCAATTTCCTTTATCCATAATGAATGTTTGGTCTTGAGTCTTGTCATTATGTAAATTTCTCAAAGTATTTATATTCCAACAGCCAAGTTTTAAAGAACACATTCTAAAATATATTAACAACAAAAACACATTAATTTTGACAAAATAGAAAAGAAACAATTAACCATTATATTTTAAGTATTGACAATATAAATGGAAATCACATGAAAGCCATTTCATGTGGAAAAAAAGAAAAAATGTTTTATAAGTAGTTATTTTTGTTTTTATGCCCCCCTTCGAAGAAGAGGGGGTATATTGTTTTGCTAATGTCGGTCTGTCTGTCGGTCTGTCGGTCCGTCGGTCTGTCGGTCACATGGTTTCCGTTGATTATCTTGAAAAGTGTTTATCACAAAGTCTTCATATTTCACATAGTGATTGGTCATAACTAGTAGATGACCCCTATTGATTTTGGGGTCATTAGGTCAAAGGTCACAGGGGCCTTATATGTCAAAATGGTTTCCGCTGATTATCTTGAAACAAATTTATCACAAAGTCTTCATATTTCACATAGTGATTGGTCATAACTAGTAGATGACCCCTATTGATTTTGTGGTCACTAGTCAAGGTCACAGGGGCCTTAAATGTCAAAATGGTTTCCGCTGTTTATCTTGAAAAAGAATTCATCTTAAAGACTTCATATTTCACATAGTGATTGGTCATAACTAGTAGATGACCCCTTTTGAATTTGGAGTCACTAGGTCAAAGGTCAAGGGGTCTTAAATGTCAAAATGGTTTCCGCTGTTTATCTTGAAAAGAATTCATCTTAAAGACTTCATATTTCACATAGTGATTGGTCATAATAAGTAGATGATCCCTATTGATTTTGGGGTCACTAGGTCAAAGGTCAAGGTCACAGGGGCCTTAAATGGCAAAATGATTTCCGCTGATTATCTTGAAAAGAATTCATCACAAAGTCTTCATATTTCACATAGTGATTGGTCATAACTTGTAGATGACCCCTATTGATTTTGGGGTCACTAGGTCAAAGGTCAAGGTCACAGGGGCCTTAAATGTCAAAATGGTTTCCGCTGTTTATCTTGAAAAGAGTTCATCACAAAGTCTTCATATTTCACCTAGTATTTGGTTATAACTAGTAGATGACCCCTATTGATTTAGGGGTCATTAGGTCAAAGGTAAAGGTCACATGGGCCTGTAATGTCAAAATGGTTTCCGCTGATTATCTTCAAAAGTATACATCACAAACTCTTAATATTTCAGATAGTAATGAATCATAACCAGTAGATGACCCCTATTGATTTTGGGGTCACTAGGTGAAAGTTCAAGGTCACAGGGCTTTAAATGTCAAATGGTTTCAGCTTATTATCTTGAAAAGTATTCATCACAAAGTCTTCATATTTCACATAGTTATTTGTCATTACTAGTAAATATACCCTATTGATTTTGGGATCACTAGGTCAAGGATAAAAAGCTCACAGGGCCTTAAATGTAGGAATGGTTTCCGCTGATTATCTTGAAAAGTATTAATCACAAAGTCTTCATATTTCACATATTGATTGATCGTACGTGGTAGATGACCCCTATTGATATTTGGGTCATTAGGTTAAACATCAAGGTCACAGAATCCTTGAATGGTAATATTATTTCTGCTTATTATTTTGGTTACTATTTATCACAAAGTCTACATATTTCACAAAGTGATTGGTCATAACCAACATATAATCTGTATTGCTTTTGGGGTCACTAGATTAAAGGTCACAGGGGCCTTAAGTGTCAGAATTGTTTCTGCATATTATCTTGAAGAATTTTTATTCACAAGTAAGTGAATCTATTGATTTTGGGGTTAGTAAGTCAAAGATAACGTTCACAGGGTTCTTGAATGTCAGTTTGGTTTCCGCTTATTATCTTGAAAACTATTTATCACAAAGTTTTCATATTTGTAGTATTGATTGGTAATACCTATTAGATGACCCCTATCGATTTTGGGTCACTAGTTCAAAGTTCTAGGTCTCAGCGGCCTTAGATATCTCATTATCTTTTAAACTATTCATCACAAAGTCTTCATTATTTTTCTTTTTTCCATAATTGAACCCTTCCATGTACCCATTTTTGGCAAGTTTCTGTAACAAAATTACCAATTATGTGAGTCAATGGCTAGAAAGGGGGGTATATGTGTCGTTCGACATTCTTGTTTGTTTTTGTTTTTTGTATAGGTGTTATTCACCTATATTCGACATGAAGCAGATTTAACACAGCAATCGCAACTACTCGGCCCTTTCCGTCAGTCTTCGGATAAGGACCTCGAAAAAAATAGTATTAATACACAGAACGGATGCGGTATTTCGGTCTAACCTACGCTACGAAACTAATCATGTAAACAAAAAGTAATTTAATGCTGTTGTTGTTCACAAGTTTATTTCAAATATTTGTAGTCAGTCCACCTAAAAAAGTGAATTCATAGCAACAAAAGCAAACAATACATTATTTCTATATTTATGTTATGGTTGTAGAAACCGAAAGTACAAAAAAAAACCTGTTGGTATTTAGTTGGATTTGTTTAAAATTGTACATCAGTGGGCGTATTTAAATTATAAATTGTTGTCAGATATATTTTCAATCATTGTACCCAAACAGACTTTGCTTCTCTTTTGAGTGTCAAATATATACATTAGTTTTACATTATCTCTGTTTCTGTTTACACCTGAGACCACGTGGTAGAACTACTTTCAATCCGTTTTGTTTCGTTTCCGATGTTATAATAGATAATAGCCGAGGCAGTTCCGAATGTTAACACAGGTCAGAAATTATACTCAACCCTTTCCGGTTTTAAAAATGTTGCGAAATGCCAGGTATGTTTTTTTTTCTCACAATGTTATGTTATTTCGCGCTTTTTATCACAAATTAAACAGGCCTAGGCCCTAGCCAACAAATTGTGCGCTTAAGGGCCTTTTATTATAAATAAAGATAATGGTCGCATTACCTATGAAAAATCAGATTATAAAATCGGGAGGTCTTGCAGTCGAAATATTGAGACTAGCTCAGGCCCCTTTACAATTTTGACCCAAAAAAAAATGCCCCGGTGGCTTTATATTTGAATCAAGTTACATGTGTTTATTAAGAGGGGTATATTTCCCGTTATTTTCTAATTATTTGCAGATACTTTTCAATTATTCGTTTTTGGCACACACATTTTGAGAATTTGTAACAATTCGACACAATAACGATTCGCCGTGCAGTCAAATATCGATTTGCCACAGTTTAATAACGATTCGCCACAGTATAATAATAACAGTAATTTTCTTAGTTTGACTGGCCCTAGTTCAATTAAATCAACAAAGGTTTTTAAAATAAAATGACAGTGACAATAATAATGTTTCTTAATATTCGTAAAATGAAGTTTAGGCAACCAGCTCAGATTTTCAATTTATCTGAGTAACATAATTACTAGGGTACATTTGCGAGAATTTGATTAAATATATGTTGAAATAAATATTAAATTAAACACATACAGATATGTCAATTAATATTTTTATTGAAATATATTTGTCAAATATAAAAAAAATGCAAAAAAAAAAAAAAAACAACAAACAACAACATGTGTTCGTTACAAAAAAAGATTCACGATAATTGATTAAAGCGCGTATATCGTATATCAAAAATTTGTTACACCTTCAATCTAAACACCTATCTTCATAAGTAAAATTACTACCTCACCATCCACTACGTTAGCAAATTGATTATTTAGCGCAGTTTATTATCTTCCATTGAACGCAGGAGGTTGCGAGTTAGAATCTTAACCGCAGCGGCAATATTCCTTGTTTCTACTGCACTTGTTCCGAACTGACAACGTGTTGTAAGATGGCGGCTTGTTTGGGACATCTTGCTTCTAGAATTTGTTTACTTAAAAACTGGAACAAGTTTGATCCCTCGGAATCACTTATCACAACAACATTTAATGAAAACTTAGAAATGTTTAATTAAGTATGTACATGAGGGATAATGTTAAAGTACAACGTCATGCATGCCCTCTAGCTCAGGCTTGAGCTATACAGAAATTTCAACACTTACAGAACAAGAATCAAAGCTCACGAATTACATCTAAATATAACATTGAACTGAAGTGTGGAGCAAACCAACACGGTTTCATATACATGATATAAGAACTAGAATAGCTTCTAATTGATTAAATAAATGTTTGGCTTAAAACGTCCTTCGGTCAACAGAAATTATGCGTTCCTAAGAGAGTGCTTGTTACGGTAGAATATACACCTTAACTCATAAGTATAATAATTCTGGCCAATACGCCAATGCCTAATTATCTAGATTGTCTTAACTTTGGCCCGTAAAAGGGAAGTCGCACGTTCAAATGAAAACCTGTTTGAAATATTTCAATTTATTATTTTAAAGCAAAGAAAACAGCACTTCAAATTGTGTCGATAAAGGCTCTTGACGTATTTATTGCTGTGTATAAATAGTGTTTACTTGACATGTTAAATGCCCTCCTTACTTATTATTATTATTATTAGTAGTAGTAGTAGAATTATTATTAGTATTATTATTTTTATTATTATTATTATAATTATTATTATTATTATCATTATTATTATCAATTTCTATTGTTATCTGAAACTACTTCACACCTGATCAGTTTTGTCCGTGTAAACATGTTTCATTCCAGGTTGGTTACCACTATAATATTTTTGATGCCATAAGAAAATATGAACTTTTTGTATCTTAAAATAGCTCAAATTTATGGAACATTGTTACCGTGATATTTAGACAATAAACGTTATGGCTTAAAGACCTACGCCGTAAAGCCAGTGAAAATTTTCACTGACTAGAAAAAGACAATATTCATTGTAATGACAGAACATCCCTACCTACCAAAGTAAATACCCTCCCATTTACTCCCAAGAAACAAAAAATGAAAACTTTGTATTATATATAGACAGCATGTGCAGTACTCTGTACCTGGGGATATAAAAGTACTGATATACACTATATATAGTTTTATAATAAATTCCTTTTTATTAAATGTATTCTAGATATAAAACTTTAAAACATTGTTCAACAACCTTCAATTGACGTATGTGATAAAGGGCTTTAAAACAAATATACCCATACAAATTTGGCAAAATCACCAGCTTTAAAATTAAATTTATAAGATAATTCTAAATAAAAATAAATAATATTATGTATAATATTAATAAAATAATAACAATAAGAAAAATATACCAAGACTAAGTTGTAAATACATAAACATATAGATCATTTTTTGTTACACTGACATAGTTTTGAAAATATTAATTGCTGATACGAAAAATATTTTAATTTATATTAATATAATTTCTTAAACTTGGTGTTGTCTTGAAGTACTAATGTTGACCAGATTTGTAATTCCCTTTTTTTCAAATTCAAATAATGTGTTTCTTTTGAAAGCTATATTTCTGTTTCAATTGTAATCAAATTGAAGATAAAATATTGATATTTATAAAGTAACGTTATAGATCCATTTAAAATACTTTGAAAATAAAACTTTTTTTCCTTTCATTCACTTGAAATTCTACATTATTTTTCTTTCACATAATATTTTTACTTTATTGATGTAGATGTGTCCAAAAGAGATTTTCAATGATTTCCTTTTCTAAATTACATCATGAACAATATGAACAAAGTGGAGAGTCTTTCAATTTAAGTTTGTAACGGTACTCATTTAGTGGTAATATTTTATAGTGTAGTTTATTTATACTCAAACCAAACAAATTTTATAATTTATCTTTTAAATAAGTCAAAATTATATTGTCTTTATCGAAAATGTCATTAATATATATAACAGCTTTTTGGTACCAAGATTTGTAAAAAGGCGCCTTTATCACCAATTACAATGTTGTGATTACAAAATAATGGTTCATTAGCCAATTTGCCGAATCCATTTTTATCATTTATTCAGCATAGTTGGACCAACTTGATGTCAATGTTTATATATATGAGGTTAATCTATAACCTGTGAAATATAGGCTCTTGGGGCTGGGCGATTTGTTTGTTCTGAATTTGTTTTATATTTATTTTTAATATAATCATAATTATATCGCAAGTCACCATTTTGATAATAATTATTTCTTCTTCTTCTATCTTTTTTTAGTTTTGATGTTTACATGTTATCTATAATTTGCACTTTTATAACTTGCTGCTAATTAATTTGTTTGTATTATAGTCTATCGTATTTTACTTTCATTGTATTCGCACTTAATGATTTGTTTAATTGGTGTCTAAGAGCGTATGACAACCATTGTTATAAAGGTATTGTGCTTGAAGGTATAAATGCATTTATTCCGCTTTGAAAAGTTTTAAAATAAGCTACAAATACGGTCAAATACATTGGAACTTAGGGTTGCGGGTTCAAACTCAAGTAGGGTCAAATTTTCTCTTTCTATTTTTTTCATTAACATTATTATTCATGCCTCATTTAGATCATATTTAAATTAAAAAGTGTTAAATTTTAATCATACTGTTAAAATAGGAATTTATTTATTTATAATCGTTTCTTTAAAAAAATCAGTATTCTACTAGAAGTTCGACATGTGCTGACTGCTGGCGAACACTAAATTTATTACATTTTGATAAGCCGCAAGAGCAAACATTTCATCTTCAAATTTGTTTTCAAAAATCAGGATTTACAGGCTTTTACTCCAGTTTCCAATTTCATAATAAATCTGCCATAATTTTTGTGTCATAACAGCTTTGTACCCATTTATAGTTACTCTTGAAATCCATTTTAAATTGTATTAGGTACCACACGTTCCAATGTCATTTAGATAAGGATAAATAAGTATGTCAATAGGCTATGTATCTTTTGAATTACATTATTACTAGTACTGTGGTACATTGTGAAGTGTCATAGATATATTTTATAACAATAAGAGTGTACTTGAAAGTGTCCTTATCACGATTTTCCCTCTCCTGCTAAGGTGTGTATCCATTTATACGCACGTACGTACGAAACCCGTAAGGTGACGTTTTTGACACTTTTGTCCCGGCATTTAATTCGTTTTAACGAAATATTAATTCGCAATAATGAAATATTAATTCATTTTTACGAAATCTTATTTGATGTCAATGTGAGCATCACAAAGACCCTACTAATCTCACAAAGGGGTCATTTGCAAGCCTGGATCAACCTTGCAATCATAAGGCAACTTGTTCTTATGTTATTATATTTAAGTGAACAGGGTTTTTGAGTGAGAAGTCTTTTTCTATCCAAAATATCCTCTTTCCTCCCTTGTCAAATACATGTTCCTATCAGCAATGTTTTAATGTTTGAGACAATTAATCTTTTCTAACATGTTTCTTAAAAAATAAACATGCTTTTGTATTACTTTCTTTTATCATATACATTAGTAAAACTAAATGAATATAAAGGGGCTTCAGATTTTCACTAATCAAAGTGTATTCCTTACACTTTATGTATGGGCACCCTGCGATCATAAAAACATAACATTTTATTTCAAAAATTGTCCGTGTTTGGATTTGAAGCACGGGACCGCAATTTCAACTAAGTTTTCCTAGCGTATGTACTATCAAGGCTGTGGCGGCATCGCTATTAGCAGGCGATTATTTTGATTTATATACAATAGGTTTAAGTTATTAAACTTGGGGAGAAAAAATCATTAATAAAACTGCGTTTACATGCCTTATATAATGCCTTCTTTATAAATATTATCAAAACTGTTTAAAACCGTAGAAACAATTTATTTCAGTTTAACGAAATATTTATTATTTTGTAATTACGAATTATTTTTTCGTAATTACGAAATTACATTTTGTTTTTACAAATTTATATTTCGTAATAACGAAATAATATTTCGTAATAACGAAATAATATTTCGTTAAAAAGAAATAATATTTCGTTAAAACGAATAAATATTTCGTTCTTACGAAATATTATTTCGTAACTACGAATTAATATATCCTAAAAACGAATTATTATCTCGTAATTGCGAATATCTATTTCGTAATTTCGAAAAAAAAAGTAAAAACGAACTAACATTTCGTGATTATGAATTAATATTTCATAATTATAAAAAAATATATTTCGTAATTACGAGTTAATATTTCGTAAAAACGAAGTTCCGGGGACAAAAGTGTGGAAAATGTCATCTTAGGGGCTCCGTACGTACGCAACTGCATGTAATTTCCTCAGCTAAACAAGAACAAATACTTAAAAGTCATACTTAAAATATCATGGAAGACTGGTGGCGTGTTGATTTGTTAAGTTAAAATCCTGCTGAAACTTCAGTATCTTGTTAGGATAAACCCTTTATGTTAACCATTTTATTCTGCTAGACTGCGATAAAAATGCTTATTTGTGTTGCAAAACTTCATACTGCATTGTTTAGTCACTCACGTTCGCCTATTTTAGGTTTCTGTCAAATCAAAGTTCTTTCTTGCATACGGATCATGTAACAGATGCAAAGACAGTAAAATTAACTATGATATGATTTGAGCTGGTATTCTGCTTTTAAGTATTTAATATAATATTTCAGGATCGACTAAAAATAAAAAAAGAAATTAAAAGCTTGAATTAAGAGGCATATTTTTTGCTGTGCACGAATAGAAGCAACAATGCTAGACATACACGTTCGCATTTTCAAAAAGTAGTTGTCAAGAGGAACACTTTACATGCCTGGAATTTTGGCAACGGACGCCCTCCATAGTTTTAAAACAAATATATGTTGGTTCAATAAAGTCATCTTTTTTAACAAAATTTGATACCTCGAAATATCTTATGTATATTTTATAAGCAGAATTTTCAAAGACATTATGAATAAATATTACCTAGATATGTTCCTTTACTTGCGTTTGCCAACTGACCGAAATGAAACTTGGGACTTAGTGTACTTGTTTTTCAAGTACTTTTGAAATATATAGCCATAATATATATCCGACTTTAAGTGTTTATTTGCATTAAAACGTTCAGGAGTGTACATTAAAACTGATTGCGTTGCGTTTGTTATGTTATATGTGCATGTGTTTTTTTTTTTTGCTTTTTTTTTTTCTTTTTTTTTTCTACTATTTAATCAAATTTAAGAAGGCTTAATAACACATATTCACTTCTGGTACTACATCAAAATAATCAAAATATTAATCATCAATTATCAAAAATTGACTACCAGTGGAAGTGCAATATTGTCTCAAAAATGCGATATTGATACCCCACCTTCTTTCTTGTTTACACCAAACTTTTATCCATTTAATTCCCGTATCAGCCCTTTTTCATTTTATCATTTATCTTGAAATATTGTTTATTGTAAACGTTATCGGCGTATATATCCCCAGAAGTATCTTAGAATGGGTAAACATCCAGAGGTGTAGCTGATAACGTGTATATATGCCGAGCTGTAGCTGAAAACGGGTATATATCCAGAGGTGTAGCTGAGAATTGGTATATATCCCGAGGTGTAGCTTAAAAAGGGTTTATATCCGCGAGGTGTAGCTGAGAATGAGTATATATATTCGAGGTTCTGAGGTGCAGCTGAGAACGTGTATATCCCCAAGGGTAATTATCCTCGAATTATACCTGAAAATAGGTATATATTCCCAAGGTGTAGCTGAGAATTGATATATATCCCGAGAGGTAGCTGATAATGGATACAAATCTCGAGGTGTAGCTGAGAATAGATATACTTGTATATCCCAAGGTGTAGCTGAGAACGTGTATATATCCAAAAGGTGAAGATGTGAATGGGTAAATATCCAAAGATGTAGCTGAAAACGGGTATATATCCCAGAGGTGCATATGGAAACGGTTATTTATACCCGATGTGTAGCTGAGAACGGTTTTTTCCTTGAGAGGCAGCTGAGAACGGGTACTAAATATGTCCGAGGGTAGCCGAGAACGTGTATATATCCCGGAGGTGTAGCTGAAAACTTGTATGTATCCCCCAAGAGGGGACTGATTACTGGCATATATCATCGAGGAGTAGCTGAGATCAGGTATATATCATGAAAGGGGCACCTACAAGGTTACAAAAGCCAGTTAAATGATAAGCAATATGCTCTTGCACCTTACAATAATGCTTTTCTTTTATCTTTAGTGTTTATTTTTGTCTTAGAAGATGTATCGAGGTATAATAGATTAAAGTTTCACAAATATAAACCTGCACGTGTTTTACTTGTTTTGACTGGCAAATAAAACTCCAACAAGAACAAGTTAAACTCATGTTGACATATTGCTAATTCAAGGCTATATTATGAATGAGCAGGTGAAAGTCAAGTCATCTAGCCATCTGTTCTATTCAATTTTATTATTCGTTTTACAATAATTCATTAATAACCAACACGGTCCTAAAATATCTCTTTAAAAAAATTCCATCGCAAATTACCCAAAACATTCAATTGTTAACAAAAGTAGTTGGACGATCATTTTTTTCAATTTTAGGCATACTTATATTTCATCCTAAACATTTTTTTCACCGTTTTTACAATCAATCATTTTAAATATAAAAAACAATTCAGCACAACTTGACAATGACAAAACGGGCATAATGTCATTTAAATGTATATCAAATGATTTTTAAAGAGTTTGGTAAAAATATCATTGCTTTTCATATCGGTCATTTAGCCGGGCTTTAACACCGGTTTGTAAACTCTCTTATCAAGGAAAAAAAATAACAGTTGCATACACATTTAGCCCCGGACGAGTGTTGATTGGCAACATAGGCTTTTCTTTCTTTGTGTATAATGACACAATTACGAGAAGTGTTATACGTTCTATGCAGGAATGGTTTATACCTGTACATTTATATTTACTGGATGGCATCTTTATACTTTTATTGTGTTTATTGATACAATTCTTAAACAAACAAGTAAAGAGTACACTCAAAAGTCATCGACTGAGACCCAAAAGCCTATAATCATAAAACAGATTAATCTGGGCACTTAAAACGGCAAAAATGAACAATAACAAGTTTGCGATAGGACATTGTACTCAATTTTCATCAATCCTGTATAATAATGCAGAATTTTCCAACTTCAACAAAAGCGATCAGTGATCACGCGTGTCGCCTCGTTATAGCCAATTACATATTGTAGCTACTGTGAAACAGGAGACAAATTCCATTTACAGAAAAAAGGGTTCTCTAATCAAGAACCATGACTCAGCAAAAAGTCATTCAACCCAAAAACCCGTGATATATGAGCAAGTACTTGAGTTGCCCATCGATACCCATCGATACTGTAAGTTTTCATTGAAACTGCATACGAATAAGAGAAAGAGTCCGAACAGACTTTATTTACATATTTATTCAAGGGACATAACTCAGCCAAAAATCATTAAACCAAAATACCTGCGCACGTATTTAAGCTGACCGTCGAGCTTATAAAAATGATTAAATATGTAAAACCTAGGACTAGACCTTATGAAACATTATTGTGAAGATCTAAGACAAAGGTAATGAAAAACGATAATGTAATCTTATGACAAGAGCTTATGAAAATTGTTTATGTTGAATCTAGGGCTTGAGGGTATGAAAAATAAATGTAACATCTAGATGATTGAAAATTGACCATGTAGCTCCTAGGATTCGAGCTAACAAGCTAACAAGAATATTATTTAGGACTTAAGCTCTGGAAGGCAGGTAATTTGATCAGAAACACTCATTTTTTTGGTTTAAATAGTTAGTATTTAAGGTGACAACAGACACTTTCCGTGGTACTCACATAAATGTCATTTAAACCAAGTTATTTTAGTAATAATTGTTATTCATTTAATCTTTGTGCATTAAATGTCGTTGATCATTATAAAAAATAACATATTTGAAAAAAATGCCTTTGTAAATGATTGATTTTGAATAAAAAATCCTAAAATTTTAAATCGTCATATCAAAGTCATTTTTTTTTTTTTGTCATCAAACTTTTGGAAAATAACCATACTTATATTATCTGGGAACCGTGTCTCAAAATTTTTTATATCTTTTTCTCAAAAAAATATTACGTAACGTCAAACAAAATATGCGACTTTTTTCACCATACATATTACGTAATTAAAGATAATTAAGTCGCTGATTGAGCAAACAAAAATCCCTGACACGGTTCCCTCCGTAAATGAATTTCCTTTCATGTGCTTTAAAACCGCACGTTAATTGCTTGATTATTAAAAAAGTTATGCCGATTCAAAGTTAGTCCGACCCGCATCAAACGAAGTGTCATAAATCGGCTGTTTCTCTCTCGGACCCCTACGTTTCACGCTAAATAATTGCATAATACACAAATATCGCACCAGAGAGGGTCACAAGTTGCGGTAACATAATCTAACAACATTTTATGACCCAGTGAGCATCTGACCAATTAAAAAAGCTGCTGATTAATATCAGTTTTATAGCCGAAATTTCTTTCAATTCTTAACGTGATTTACTGTTCGTCTAGTATCTGTCACACATGTCACGTGACTATCGGTAAAATTTGAGGCACTCAGTGGGGGCAAATGGAACGAATTTGCGCACCGCTAGCGGGATATTTAATTGTTTCCTATTTGAAGTTCATTATTATTATCATCAGCATTATTATTGTATTATATACCAGTGTCACTCTGCCTGTGTATTCGTGTATGAAATTCCGTTAAAATATGAAAAAATAACAAAAAAACTGAGCTTCTGACAGTCTTTTAAAGTCCATGGTAGATGTACAAATAAGAACGGGGATAGTATATATTTTTTTCCACCAAATTTGATAATGCTTCACATATTTTAATAGAAATAAAAGGCATTACTCGATCATTATGATGTGGCTTCTTGACTTCTATTATCATGAAATATCATCTATGCACGGCATAGAGATCCAGTTTCTACCGGGATAGACAATAAATTTTCATACTTTGTCCCAGATTTATTAGTACTGTGTCGGATTTACTGGCGAACCAATTTATTTTCACTGAGAATATATTTTAATATCTTTTTTTTATTCATAGAGAAATTATCATCCTTAGACAATCTAAAATGGTTTAGAAATTTGTCAGGGACACCTTACCACAAGTCATATAAGCGTTCACATAAAAAATGTCGTCTGTTGTTGTTTTATTTGACATTGTTAGAAAACGAGGTTGAATGTAAAGTAAGCCCTTGAATCCGTACAAAAGTCTATCAACTCAATGTTATATATATCAGGATTAACGGGATAGACAAATTATTTTCACACATTATGGATATTTTAGCAACTACATTTTAAATCAACCCCGTGGTCGTGCGATTTGCCGCTATGCTTAATTATTTATGTTTCATACATTATGTTACGTACATTGGCCGACAATTTCTTAATTTATAAAAAAAGGCTAAATGTTGAGATATTCATAAAAGATGTACGGTAGATGAACGATACATGTATTACGAGAAGTATGGACCAGTATGGACCTGTAATTCACGGATATATGGAACTACCGATTTCCCTCATTGATGCCTCAACACGGGGGCGGAGCGTTATCGATAATCGACAGGTTACGCGAATAGCAGATACAAATAGTATAGGTACCGTTTTAAATCGTTTAAAAACACATTTTTTAGACTAACTGCTTCCAAAATTAAATCACGAATGTGTTCAGAAAAGGTTGATAAATCTACTTAGCAAAAAATCTCATTTTAGGTATTTTCAGTGATAATTGACTCCGTTGTCACCTTAATATTAAATTGTTATATAAAACACTTAAGATTTATATTTGTACTCAAGAATGTGTACAAAACGAATATTCTTTAATAACTCATAAATTGTGAAAAACAAAACGCCCTTAACAAAACAAACTCCTACAAAGGACAAAGCCCTGGAAAGACCCACTGTAAACCATGTTAACAATCAATTTTACATTCTGTCAATACATGTATTAGTTTTCCATTCAATTTTCAATCCAAGATCATGGCATATGGAAGATGATGAATATATACTTGACTGCCATGCAAGTGAATTTTCGGTTGGGTCTGTGCTTAGCCAAAGTCAGAATGGTCTTGATCGAGTAATTAGTTATGGAAGTAAAAT